>NC_050576.1:397605074-397757574 GCF_011100635.1 Trichosurus vulpecula
AATTCACCTGTTTTCTCTTATAATTTGCTGTATTAAAACTCCTTTTTTTCAAAACTAGGTCTCCCCATCTCCCTCGGGCCAGAAGTACAGAAGTACTCACACACTGATCCCACTACTGCTTGGCACAGGAATTAGACCTGCTGTGTTTCCCACCTGGTCTGGTTCGTCCCTTCTTAGGCAATCCGATGGCCCCCACTCCCTGAAGCTCACTATATTGTTGTTGAACTTCATACAGATATTTAATTAACACTGCCCATCTGCAATTCTGAACTTCCTGGCATAAGAGATCCACCTTGCCAGAAGCTGGGATGTGTGCCACCACACCCAGATTAAACTACTTTTTGAAAGATGTATAATACTTGGGTTTTTTTTTCAAAGTGCTAATAGTCATACAAAATTAGAACGTTTCAATGAAACCAATAAAATATCACCTAAAACATGAAAGATTTGATATATCATAGCAGAACTTTTCACTAAATAACTATTTAACCACAGTCTAAAAGTAGAATCTTCTCCACTTCATAAATATTCTCTATTAATAAGTGATGACATTTGTCATCAGTTTGTAGTATGGAATTATATAAAGTCCTAATCACATGTAAGACAACCTGCTGTAATGGAAATAGAATTGGAATTGTAGGTTCTGGCTATAAACTAGCTGTATGACTTTGATGAAATCTCTTAAATCTATGCTTCCTCATCTTTAAAAATAAAGGATAGACTAGATTATTTCTCAGCTCCATGCTATCTTAAAAGTTAACATTTGGTGTAGTTTTCTTCATACAATTGTTGCTCAATTCATTACATCCTAAGCAAATGAATCTTAGTTCATTCAGTACGTGAACAAGAATTCCCTCTATAAGATCATCCAACATCTTTGAAAAGTGGTCCCCATGCTCAGCTTCAAGAGGAAAGCCACGTGGAACAGTGGAAGGACCAATGAACTTAATGTTGAGGGACCTGGAGTTAAATTCCAGGTCTGTACCTTACTCCCTGTACAATCTCTGCTTCCTGACCTTTAAAATAGCAGCATCATATTTAATTATCTCAAAGGTCCCTTCCAGCTTTAAATACATAATCTAATGACCCACAGCAATAGGGAATTCACTACGTTCTGAGGTTGTCTTCTCCATTTTTGGACAGTTTCATTTAGGCAGTTTTTCTTAAATTAAGGTAAATCTACCTGCTTGTGTCTTCCACCCAATTCTTTTACTTCTTCCCTTGGAGACCAAGCAGAACACATTGATTTCCTCTTTTCCATGACAGATCTTCAAATACTTGAAGATAGTTCTCATTTCTACCTCTTTGATACCATTCTTCTCAGGCAATGGCTCCTTCCCAGTTTCTCCTACCGATTCTCCTTTGGCATGGAATCCAGTCCTCCCTATCCTAATTACCTTCTTCCGTATGAATTTTTTCAGCCAATGTCTTGATCAAAATGGGATGCCTTATACTGAATGCAATGCTTTTAAATATGAACTATTGCCTTCCCCATTTTATCATTATAATTAAATTAAATTCTAAACTAAGATTTTGTCCATACCAATTAATTGGTATTTTATATTTGCCCAACCATTCTAAACCTCTTTATGGACCCTATTTCCAACACAAAACTTGATAGCTACCTCTACTTTTAGTCACCTATAAATCTAACTGGGATCCCATTTATGACTCAACAGAAGTCGCACCGGTAATGAATTTTAACCTAGCCAGATTTCTTCCCTCAAAAATCTACTGTTCTTTCTACTATACCATGCATAACACAAAACACTAGATATTTTCCTGCCCTTTCATGAGGTTGATGTTCAAGGTAGGATTGGAACTAGAGCTCAAAAATTCCTGGTGTCAGCTAATGGCATTCATTTCTGATACCTTTAGATATTAGTAAAAGACAGGAATATAAAAACCTTCCCATGGATACTAATCAGAGGAATATAGACATGCAGAGAGGAAGCATGGCATAGTGGCCAAAGGAAGGGCATCCTCATCAGGAAAAGTGATGTTCAAGTCCTGTTTTTGACACATCCTAGCTATGTTACCTTGGGTAAATCACTAAACCTCTCAGTGGTCCAGGAAGCCTTCTAACATTATAAATTGTGGAACACAGTTGATGATCTTCATTAGGAGAAAGATCCTCCTAAGCTGTAATTTTCGTATATGGATTTGCAATAAAATTACTAATTAAGGAAATAGCAAAGGAAGTCTCATTGGAGCTCAGAACGAAGCAGTGATAAAAATGGCTTCAGGATAATGATCTTTGTGTATGAGATGGATTTTGATATTTTCATTAGGTTCATCCAAGAAATCAAGAAAGAGACTTTCAAAATGTTCCCTTGTTCCCCTCAATCGCAGAGGCCCCAGGCACTTTTAAGAGAAGCTCAAAATGCCATTATATATTTTGTAATATTCTTCCTTTCAGGCACCAAGTCTTAGGTCTCTGCCCCAAAAATATTCTATTGGCTTTAACTGCCCCAGAGCAATATTTGGTCTTCCCATTTATGAAATGTAATAGCTATAATCCAACCATCCAGTCACACCATTCAAGAAGACGGGTTTCATTTGAAAAGAGCCTTTTCATCATTTAGTTACCCCTTAAACATGTACTGCTATTATGTGGAAATGAAGGAGATATTATAATCAGCCCATCTCCTTATGTATTTGATCACAGACTGGGTGTGTTTCTGCTGGGGATGTTTGCTTCCAAGTGGACCATATAATCGGGCTGCATCATTCTGGATAAACACTTCAAGTATCTAAAGTATAATCTCTCAAGGATGATGGCACATTACAGGGAAACTGTAATGGGTGTGAAGAATTCATAGGAGCCTGCCACGCACAATTTAACTAAACAATTTGCCAGTCGTGGCTTTTAAAGGGGCATTTTTAACACCTTCATAAAGCAACAACATAAAAGACTGAACAATCAAAGTTCTATTCCAAGTAGGCTTCTAGTACTCACAATAAAATCCCAGAAAGAAATAAACATGCCATGAGTTAATGTAATACAGAACTAGGGGAAAAGCCGGAGAGTCTTTTGGACTATTAGGCTACTAAATGTATCCTAGTATATCAGAACAGGGAGGGACCTTAGAGGTCATCTAGCCAAGGGATCTTAACCTTTTCTTGTTCTATGGACTCCATTGGCAGTCTGTTACAGCCTGTGGACCCTTTTCCCAGAATAATATTTTTAAATGAATAAAATAAAATGTGTAGAATTACAAAGCAAATCAATTACATTAAAATGTAGTTAGCAAAATATATTTTTTAAAGTTCCCAGACCACATGCAAAGAACCCTTGATCTGGTCCAAAATCCCTCATTTTACAAATGAGGAAACTGAGGTTCAATGACAATAAAGTGACTTGACCAAGGTCATTTGGCTTATAAATGACAGAGCTGTAACTCAGACTCAGGTCTCTTCTTCCCAGTCCTACATTCATCACATAGAGCAGTAATTTCCAATTGCATTTCACAGAGCCCTATGGTTCTTTCCATGAGGAAATGTTGATGCTAGGAATATATTCTCTTTTAAAATGCCATTTCTGAAACTGAATTATTAAGCATATATATATATATATACATATATATATATACATATATATATGTATATATATATATACATATATATGCTTAACAATATACATATTGACATATATATCAATTTCTCTCTATTTTTTTCTAAAATTTCCTGTGGTCTCCTATTTTAAAGAGAAGGGTTGGGAGGAAGAGGATTCTATACCTGAAGGCTCCCTAGACTTCTCCCATGAGCATTTATGGCTTTTGTCAATGTATTTCAAGCTCAGTATGACATGTGGCCAAATTAGTTTGAGAAAAGCTGACCTAGTGAATCACAGTTTCCTCAATGAGGTAAGAAAAACAAAACATTAGCTTGGTATTAATTTCATTATTTACGGAACTAAAAGGCAACCTGATGTAGTGATCTCAAAGTCAGAAAGACCTCTAGTATAGTATTGGCTATTTAATTATGGTCAATTTACTTAGTCTTTTCAGAGCCCCCAGTGCAACTTTCTATGAGTACGTTTCAGGTTAGGTGCCCATCTATGAAGAAATTATGGATCTGGACCCTTCCCCCACCATGTAAAATTATGACGCTTCTTGCCTCCACTCTTCTGTTTCCAGGGCCCCACACTAGCAAAGAACCCTAAGATTTGAACCATGTGATGTTTATTAGAGGTCAGGACTTTTAGGTAGGATTGGAGGGAAAGGAGAATAGGTGAATAAAACTCTTTGGTAATAAAACTGTGAAAGCTTACACAAACTTCTCCCTCCCCATAGATTTAAACTCTAGTACACAAATGGCTTCAAATCCCATAGGGCTTCCACAAATGGAGTGTAAAAAGAGTGGCTTAATTGAGTTGGAACTGCCATCTCTCATTCAAAGGCCTTGATTTGAATGTAGTGAAGTATAGCTTTTAAAAAATTAATTATTGTGCTTGAGTCCTTTTCTAAAGATTGAAATGTGTATGGTGGTTTTTTGTTTGTTTTTTGTTGTTTTTGGTGGACAGGGACTGCAACTCATTATCCCAAATGAAAGGCAAATGATATAATGGGGCCATTTCCTTAGATGTAATGGCACAAGTAATTTTGGAAACTAAGTTCTCATACATTCTTGGATGAATATAAGGTGAGATTTGAGTCAGAAAATTTGGAACAAAAAAACCAAAAGAAAAAATAAAAGTAATAAAACTATTAAGTTAATAAATAAAACTAAAAGCTAGTTTTGTGAAAAAGCCCAATAAAATAGATAAGCCATTTGTTAATTTGATTTTTAAAAAAAGAAATAAGAAAATCAAATTACTCCTATCAGAAATGAAAAAGGTGAATTCATCACAAATGAAGAGAAAATTAAAACAATTAATAGGAGCTATTTTGCCCAATTATATGCTAGTAAATCTGTCAATCTAAGAAAATGGGTAAATATTTACAAAAATATAACTTTCCCAGATTAACAGAAAAGAGAATAAATAACACCATCTCATAAGAAGAAACTGAACAAGACATCAATGAATTCCCTAAGAAAAAATCCCCAGGGTCAGACGGGTTCACAAGTTAAGTGTACCAAACAATTAAAGAACAATTAATGCCAATGCTGTATGAACTATTTGGAAAAATAGGTAAAGCAGAAATCCTTCTGCATTCCTTCTATGATACAAATATCGTGCAGATACCTAAATCAGAAAGAGGAAAAACAGAGAAAGAAAACTACAGACAAATTTCCATAATGAATATGGATACAAAAATTTTAAATTAAATACTAGCAAGAAAATTACAGCAATATATCAAAAAGATTATACACTATTATCAGGTGAGAATTATATCAGGCATGGAGGACTGGTTTGATATAAGGAAAAGCACTAGTATAATTGACCGTATCAATAACAAAACTAACAGAAATCATAGGATTATCTCAACATGCAGAAAATTTTTGACAAAATACAGCACCCATTCCTAATTAAAAAAAAAAGATTAGAGAGCATAGGAATAAATGGAACTTTTCTTAAAATGATGTATAGTATCTCTCTAAAACTATTAGCAAGTACCAACAGCAAGTATTATCTATCATGGGGAAAAGAAAGAAGCCTTCCCAAAATGATCAGGGATGAAGCAAGACTGCCCAATATCACAACCATTATTCATATTGTACTAGAATACTAGGTATAATAAAGAGAAAAAGTTGAAGGAATCGGAATAGGCAATGAGGACACAAAACCATCACTGTGTGCAGATGATATGACAGTTAAGGAATCCTAGAGGATCAGCTAAAAAACCAGTTGAAATAATTAATAAAATTAGCAAAATCACAAAATATAAAGTAAACCCATATAAATCATCATCATTCCTATATATTACCAAAAAAACTTAGCAGGAAGATATAGAGAGTGAAATACCATTTAAAATAACAGTAAACAACATAAAATACCACCACCAACACAAACGCAGGAGGTATATGAGCACAATTACAAAATACTTTTTACACAAAGTCAGATCTAAACAATTGGAAAAATATTAGTTGCTCATGGATAGGCCAAGTCAATAAATAAAAATGATAATTCTACCTAAATTAACTTATTTATTCACTGCCATAATAACCAAACTACCAAAAATTATTTTATAAAGCTAGAAAAAATAAAATTAATCTAGAAGAACAAAAGGTCAGGACTACCAAGGTAATTCAGTGGGGAAAAAATGTGAAGGAAAGCAGCCTAGCAATGCCAGATTTCAAACTATATTATGAAGTGGTAATCATCAAAACAATCTGTCACTGGCTAAGAAAGAGAGTGGTGGATCAGGGGAGTAGATTAAGTACAGAATGTACAGTAATAAACAATCATAGTGATCTAGTGTTTAAAATTATGATAGTGATAAATCCAAAAATCCAAGCTTTAGGGACAAGAAGTCATTATTTGACAAAAACTGCTGGAAAAGCTGGAAAACATTTTGGCAGAAACTAGGTATAGATCAACATCTCACACTGTATACCAAAATAAGATTAAAATGGATGAATTATTTAAGCATAAAAGTATCATAAGTAAATTAGGAAAGCATGTAAAAATTTGCCAGTCAGATCTATGGATAAGGAAGGAGTTCTGTGGTAGGATTCAGCCAGTTCACACCCATTAGAAAGAACCAGTACCTAATTTTAGGTTGGATTCACCCAACCAGTTGTTAGCAGGGGCAGGGCCTGCACCTGCCAGGTCATCAGTGGTGATGGTGGGGGCACGGAGTGCCTTGGCTTAGTTCTGGTTCCTTGGAAAACTGGTTCTTAATTCATTTGAATCCCACCACTGAGGGAGTTTAAAAAGAAGATAGCACCATAGGAAGTAAAATGATAATTTTGATTACATGAAATTAAAATGGTTTTGTACAAAGAAAATGAATCCAGCCAAAATCAAAGAGAAAGCAAGAAACTAAGAAGAAAAATTATAGCAAATTTCTCTGATAAAGGCCTAATTTCTCAAATATATAGAGAACTGAGTGAAATCGATAAAAATAAGATCAACTGATAAGTGGTCAAAGGACATAAACAGACTTTTCAGAAGAAGAAATCAAAGCTATTGATAGTAACATGAAAAATTGCTCTAAATCACTACTGATTAGAGAAATGCACATTAAAACAACTCTGAGATAATAAATGCTTGAGGGAATGTGGAAAATTGGGACATGTATGTGCTATTGGTGGAGTTGTTGTAAACTTGTCTAATCATTCTGGAGAGCAATTTGGAACTACACTATACATACCCTTTGACCTAGCAACGTCACTCCTAGGTCTATGTCCCAAAGAGATCAAAGAAAAGGGAAAAGGACCTATATGTACAAAAATATTTATAGCAACTCTTTTTGTTGTGGCAAAGAATTGGAAATTGGAGGAGATGCCCATTTATTAGGGAACTACTGAACAAGTTGTGGTACATGATTGTTATGGAATATTATTGTGTCTATAAGAAATGATCAGGATGGTTTCAGAAAAACCTTTGAAGTTTTATATGAATTGATACAAAGTGAAGTGAGCAGTACCAGGAGATAATTATACACAGTAAAAGCAGTATTATAAGGTTGAGCAACTGTCAAAGACTTAGCTACTCTGATCAAAAGAGTGATCCAAAACAATTACAAGAAAGCCATCATAAAAAATGCTATCCACCTCCAAAAAGAGAAATGATGAACTCAAAGTGAAGATTGAAGCAACTTTCTCCACTTGGTTTTTCATATTGTGTGTGTGTGTGTGTGTGTGTGTGTCTTTTCTTTTACAACACAGCTAACATGGAAATGTTCTTTGCATGATTGCCCATGTGTAATCAATATCATATTGCTGTCTTTTCAAAGGGTGGGACAGGGGTGGATGAGAGGGAGAAAATTTGGAACTCAAATTTTTTTAAATATGAATGTTAAAATTTTTATTGTATTTCAGAAATTTTTGATGAAATAAATAAAAACATATTTTTAAAAATAAAGCCTAAATCTCACACCAACCCAACTTCCCATATATTTATTATTCTTTTTATGAACAATATTTTCCAACTAAATTTGAAATCTATAGATATTTCCTCTGGCTATTTATTGAATCTGGACCCTGTCCCTATAATGTATTGCATCCTCATCTTCACCTCTCAGAATCATTTTGTTTTCTCCATATTCCAACTTCTAGTACCAACTTCTTGGTGAAGACTTTTTTAATTTCCCCAGTTGGTAACCATCCTCAAAGTCCCTTGGGTTTACTTCTCTGTGTACCTGTTATATTCTGCCCCTATTCCAGAATAAAAATAGTGCTACTAGACTTACAAGGTAAATAATAGGTGGGTGTCCAGACAGAATATGCTCTTTGAATGGTCTGGATTTCCATCACGTACTGTCACTTGAGAGTCAACAGGCAAGCATAATCTCCAAACAGCCTTCCCCAAATAGGCGCTTACTGTTACTTTTCTTGCTGCATATTTATATCACCATAATCTGTGTGCCAAAAAAAGAGTAATGGAGTATGTTTCTTCCAAAGACCATAACCCTGAAATTTCTAGCCTGGCCTCTATCATTTTTATGATGCTATCACTCCCTCACTATACTTACTACAACACGACTGAGGTAGTTAATTGGATATAGATCTCAGCAGGCAGAGGGACTCCCCAGAAATAGTTGCATGGACCCCTTTGGAAAGAAGTTCAGGGTGTTGAGGAGATAGTGTGGTCTTTTTAGCCCATAAAGATACAGAATGTGGTTTAAACTAGACCAGATAGGACTGTGCTGGTGCCAGAGTTGGAACAAGCCTGTGAAAGGAGTAGATGCAAGTGCAGCAGTAGTCAAAGTAAAAGCTGAAGCAGAAATGGAGGGTGCTAGACATGGAGACTACCCAAAAGCATTGAGCATCTAGAGCCTTCCCTTGATCCATGCTCACCTGGCGGAAAGAGTTTACCTAGGAACTGATGGCCTGTTTACCCTGAGAGGCTGTTGAAATCTGGTGAATTTCTTTACTTTTTTCTCTCTGCTTGATGCTGCTTGTGAGGCTTTGTTACTCCTAAGTGTTTTATGTTCTATTAAATTGCTTTCTTGCTTGTTTGGATAGTATTTTAAAATGTGCTTGCTCTAGTTAAAATTAAGATCCTATCTTAATTATGTTCTGGGTGTATATCTTGGCATATAGGGAGTGTCAATAGGGTTGGGGAGTAGAAGGAAGAGAGACTAATGATTATTTTGATACCCAGAATATAGCAGGTTGGAGATCTTCAATTATGCTGTAGTGACCAGAAGTCAGTCTGATCTGGAGATTCTAAGCTTTGGTGATTTTTGAGAAATTAATAATCTTTATTTTACACATCCTAAATTTTCAGAGAAAAGCAACAATCTTAAAATGTGGTGTCTAGAACCGAACAAAATATTTTACATGGAATGGACTAATCCTCTAAGTTCCAAACAGAAGAAAGGCTAATCTGAGGATTTTGGTGGCCATTTATTTATTTTTAAAAAATGACATCAGGAATGTGATGTCATGACTTGCAAGTGAATTGGATTTAAATGAGCGAGGTCTGGGCAAAGGTACCAGCCTCACTTTCTACTCCAGAGCCATCTGGGTCCAATGGTGAGATATAGATCAGGATGACTGGAGATGGCCCCTGCACATTTTAGGAAGCACATAAATAAACTCCCAGAGCAAGTATGGAGAAGAGAGACTAGGTTACTAAAAATGTAGGAGATCATGCCGAAGAAAAATCAGCTGGAGGAACTGGAAAAGTTTAAGTTGAAGAAGAGAAGATTCAGGAGGGCTAGGTATAAGAGTTTTCAAGTTTTTAAGGGGCTATGTGGAAGAGGGGTTAGAACTGGAGTTGTTTATCTTAAGGGATACAACTAGGACCAAAGGTAAAAGATATGGATAGAATTCTGTTCGATAAAAAAAAAAAACATTCTAAGATTTACAACTGTACGAAAATGGAAAGGGTTGTCTCAGGAGCTGGTGAGTTCCCACTCCTGGGAGGTCATCATATAAAGTACGAATGACAACTTGTTGAGTATGTCTTAATGAGGATCATATTGGAAGGGGGGGCAGGGTGGGGTGGAAATCTCCAATTAATGGTCTTATATAATATTTTATAATGAATGGTCTTAATCCTGCTTTTCCATCCATACCTCTCCAAGTGAAACCTCATATTGAAAGCCATTGTCTCTTCAGAAATCCTTCAGAATACATTGAGTGGGTATATTCTAGCAGTCCCTAGACTGCTTTGAGAAACGTAACAATGTCAACTTATAGGCATTAAAATACCTAAAAAAGAGGTGGGGGGATAGTCAACTGCACAACTTTTTCATTTTAAAAAGAGATACTTTTTATAAGCCATAGCAGGGTAGCTGAGGAAAAGAATTACCTTCCTGATTTCAGGTGGTATCTGCCTTTGAGGTGAAAAAATGGATGAAGGTAAGATACACTTGCCCTACTGTATAAACTAATATGGGAGTCTTGTCTTTAAAGTATATTTCTTCACAAGCTGTTTTTGCCAAGTTGAAATAGGCTCTTATAATTCCATTTAAATTACAGTTGCTTCATCAAATTGACCACTACATGAAAAACAGTAAAAAGTCAAAATGTTTTTGTCAAGTACATTTCCCAGAAAACCATAATACAGATCACATGAAATGATGACCTATGCCACCCAAGATAGACTGTCTAGGGTGAAGTTGACCAGGAAAATAATAATAATGGCTCTTATTTATATTGCACTATAAAGTTAATAGGATTATAATGCAACCATACAGATTAATAAATAATAAACCCATAGAAATGTGTTTGGTCCTCACAACAGTCATGTCAAGTTGTTATGAGGGGGAAAGTAAAGTTGAGAGAGCGGCTCATCAAAGATCACACAGTAAATAAGCGGTATGGTTAGATTACAAGATCATGTTACATACAATCACAGATTTAATGGTATAAAGAATCTTAAGGATTATCTAATACAGGAGTTTTTATCTGAAGTCCATGAAATTGATTTTTAAAATATTTTGATAAATATATTCCAATATAATTGATTTCCTTTGAAATCCTATGTATTTTGTTTTATGCATTTGACAACATTATTATAACATTTCTGCAAGTTGCCAAAAAATGCCCATGAAAAGAAAGTTAAGAATCTCTGGCTTATGGGGGCAGCTAGGTGGTGCAGTGAGTAGAGCACTGGCCCTACAGTCAAGAGGATCTGAGTTCAAATATGGCCTCAGACACTTGACACAAGTACTAGCTGTGTGACCTTGGGCAAGTCACTTAACCCCAACTGCCCTGCTCAAAAAAAAAAAAAAAGAAAGAATCTCTGACTTATTACTTTCATTTTAAAGATGCAGAATCTGAAACCCAAAGAGTTTGAAGTGGCTTGTTTAAAGTCACACAAGTGATAAATGGCTAAGTCAGGATTTAAAGCCAAATCTTCTAACTCCAAATCCAGCCCTTTCTTTACCACGATGCATGCTTCTACCTCAGGACCTAAACCAAGATCAAGTGTTCTATCTATGATAACACACAGGTTAGTTTCCCTTATGTAAACCTATAATCTTGTAGGTTTATTAGGAAAAGAAATGACACATCTTTAATACTCAAAAAGTGGCAAAAAGCAAGAAGTGTGAAATCATTAGTGTCTCTTTCAACTGCCACCCATTTTAAATATGGATGATGAAGGCCCACCCTGGACAGAAATGATCTATAAAAAATTCTGTCATGTTACAAAAGTAATTTGAGTTAAGAAAATATTTCTTAAATTGAACACCAAGAATTTAACATGAATTACCGTACGTGAACTATAAATAAATGGCAAACTATTTTTGAGACATAGCTGGTGGTGTTCCAGGTAGACCCTCATCCCATGTAGCAAACATTACCACTGGTCCTCCCCTTTCTCTCATGGGAAGTAAGTACCAAGTAGGTGGGCTGATATATCTGGCATGTCTTCTATGGACACCTATGAAAACTGATTATTTATTAAATGCACTATTCATGAAAAGAATTCCAAACAGCTGATTAAAAGGAGTCCATATCATGCAATGGAAAGGCCATGAGAACAGGGGTAAGAAAAAATAGGTTGAAGTCTTAGTTTTTTTCAAGTCATCTACTCTCTCTGAGCCTGTTTACTTATTTGTTAAAAATAAAATAGGTGGGAGACAATTCTGAGAAGATAGCAGAGTAGGTCAGAAAACTTTCAGCTCTTAAAATTTCCTCCACAAAAAAAGACAAAACATCACCTCAGAGAAGAGGAAATAAATATGAGGTAAAGCAGCTGTGCTCCTAAAACAATTTGAGAAGACCCCAGGGAAGACCCAACCTCCAGGGATAGAGGTTCGGCCTGAGTGAAGTTCAAGCACCTCCAAGCTGACTCTGCAGAATCAACAAACAAGTCCTTGGGGCAGCTGGGTTGAGAGGTAGCCTCAGCCTTAGAAACTATCATCTAGCAGACAGTGTTGAGGTCTGACTGCTGAGGAGGAAAAGATTAAAAGATCTTCTACTGTCAAGAGATGTCAAGCAAAGCTGTGCTGACCAGACAGGTCCTAGGCTGGGCTGTTGCTGCAGGGGAGAAGGAGCTAGTACACCCATGGTGAGTGCAGTAGTGAGGGGCAGGGACTCTGTGGGCTGTGGGCACTTGCAGGAGAGCAGAGTCTTTGGTTTCAGATCCAGGGCAGAGAGGACAGCTGTAGTTTGTAGCCAAAAGAGGGACTGCAGGAAGCAATCTCATTTGTGAGGCAGTGGGGCTAATTTTTAGGAATGGAGATAGGAGCTCAAGGTTGGGCCCCAAGATAGACCTCAGAAAATAATAGTAAGAAGGACCTGAGACTTGGGGTATCAGTCCGCATAACCTAAGACTACAACTTGATCATATTAATAGCTGCTAAAAACAAAATATAATTAAATAAATAAAGAGAGATGAGTAAGCAAAGGACAAAGAACCAAACCGTAGATAGTTACTATGGGGATAGAGAAGATCTGGGTTCATATTCAGAGGAAGATAATGGAGCTAAAAAAAAGCTCCTCTTTTTTTAATGAGAAACATCAAACGGTCTCAAGCACAAAAAGAGTTCTTGGAAGAACTTAAAAATTAAATAAGAGAAATCAAGGAAAAATTAGGGGAAAAAATGAGAGCAATTCAAGAAAATTATGAAAAGAAAGTCAACCAAGTTGAAGTCAAGAATCAAAAACTTAAGAAAATAATTCCTTGAAAACTAGAATTGCACAAGGGGAAGCTAATGACATTCTAAGACACCAAGAAATCATAAAACAAAATCAAAAAAATGAAAAAAATAGAAGAGAAAGTGAAAATTGTCATCAGAAAAACAACTGATCTGCAGAACAGATTAAGGAGAAATAATATAAAAATAGTCAGACTACCTGAAAATTACTATTAAAAAAATCTTGATGCCATATTACAAGTAATTATCAAAGAAAATTGCCCTGAAGTTCTAGAACTAGAAAGCAAAGTAGAAATAGAAAAAATCCATTGATCCCCACCTGAAAGAGATCCCAGGATGAAAACTTACAGGAATATCATAGCCAAGTTTCAAAGCTCCCAGGTTAAGGAGAAAATATTTGAAACAATAAGAAAAAAAAATTAAATATCATGGAGCTACAATAAAGATTACACAAGACCTAACAGCTACTATGTCAAAGGACCATAGGTCTTGGAATACTATATTCTGTACAGCAAAAGAGCTGGGGTTACAATTAAGGGTAACTTTCCAAGAAAAGTTAAGTATAATCCTGAGTGGAAAAAAATGGACACTTAACAAACTCAAAGACTTTTAGGTTTTTGTGACAAAACCCCGAGAACTTCAAGGAAAAAATGATTTATAACTTCCAGGAGAAATAAAAGGTAAGGTAAGCATTAAAGACCAAGGAACTCAATAAGGTCAAATTGTTAACTTTGTATATGTGAAAATAATAGCAGTACTTTAATGATTTTCATCATTATTTGGGTAATTTCAAAGGAAAGCATGGGCTGAACTGAGTATGATGGGATGATTCTTAAAAAAAAATAAAGCTATATAGGAAGAAATAAAAAGGAGTAATTATCTCATACAAATGAGGCAAAAATGATACATAAGAAACTAGTAGTGGGGAGAGAAGGTAGTACTGGAACTTTACTCTTATCAGGAATAGGTTAAAGAGGGAACAAGATATATGTCTACAAGAGTATAAAGTCTTCTAAATTCAGAAAGAAATAAGGGGTCAAAGGATTAGGGTGGGGTAGAGAAGAAGGGAAGGGTTCTTAGGGTGGTGAGTAGGTTAAGGAATAGGAGGACAAGGTAGTGGGTAGAAGTAAAGCAGAGGAGTTAGGAGGGATAGAGTAAATAGGGTGAGTAGGATAGTGAGGAAAAATAGGAAGGAGGAAAATATACAACAAGTAATCATAGCTTAGAGAATGTGAGTGGGATAAACTTACCCATAAAATGGAAATGGATAGCAAATTACAAATTTGAATTCAACAATATGTTGCATTCAGGAAACATTATAAAAATGACAGATACACACAAAGACAAAATAAAGGACAGGAGTAGTATTTAGCAAAAAAAAAAAGCAGGGACAGTAATCATGATCTCAGACAAAGTTAAAGCTAAAATAGACTTAATCAAAAGTGAAAAATAGAGAAACTACACTGTGTCAGCAATATTATTTAATGTAGCTTTAGACCATTTAAAATATCTAGACAGTATTACAGCTGAATGTATACACAGTATACCTCTGAGTGTCTAGCTGTCAAAACAGACACAGGATCTATATGAACATAAACACAAAACACTTTTTATACAAATAGACTCAGAGTTAAATAATTGAGGTAATATTTACTGTTCATGGTTAGTAAAGCCAATATAATAAAAATGACAATTTTACCTAAGTATTCTTTTTATTCAATGTCATCTCAATTAAATTATTAAAATTATTTTATGGAATTAGAAAAATAACAAAGTTCATTTGGAAAAATAAAACGGTCAGGAACTCCAAAGCAACCAGGGAATAAAGATGTAAAGGAAGTAGATTTAGCTGTATCAGACCTTAAACTATATTATAAGGTGAGAACATTATTGCAGTGTAAAAAGGATAACAGAGCCATGCAAGGAAAATCTTTTATAGTGGAGGGAAAGGCAGAGTAAGGGGTGGGCAATACTTGAACCTCATTCTCATCAGACTTGTTTCAAAGAGGTATATATATATATATATATATATATACACATAATCAGTTGGGAATAGAAATATATCTTACCCAGTAGGGAAGTAGGAGAGGAAGGAAACAAAAGAAAAAAGAGTGATAAAAGGGAGAGTGGATTACAGGAGGCAATGATCAGAAGGAGAATAGACTTTTGCAGAGGGACCAGGTAAAAAGAGAGAGAGAAGGATAAATAGAAGAAAATAAGGTAAAGGGAAATACATCATTAGGAATCATACATCTGAATGTGAATGGGATGAATTCACCCATAAAACAGAAGCAGGTAGCGGAATGAATTAGAAACTAGGATCCAAAAATATTTTGTGTATAAGACACACAGTTGAAACAGAAAGACATACACAAAGTCAAAATAAGGGACTAGAGCAGAATCTATTTTTTCTAGTTGAGGTCAGAAAAAAAAAAGCAGGGGTAGCTGTCATGATCATGGATTAGCAAAAGCAAAATTAGACCTACTTAAAAAAGATAATCAGGGAAACTACATCTTGCTAAAAGGTACCATAGATAATGAAATAATATTAAAAAAAATAACAGCAGTTTCTCTGACAAAAACTTTATTTCTCAAATATATAGGAAACTGAGCCAAATTTATAAAAATAAGAACGATTCCCCAATTGATAAATGGTCAAAGATATGAACAGGTAGCTTTCACTAGAAAAAATCAGTTATCTATAGTCATATAAAAACACTCTAAATCAATATTGATTAGAGAAATGCAGGTTAAAACAACTCTGAGATACCACCTCACACCTAAAAGATTGGCTGACATGATAAAAAAGGAAAATGAGAAATGCTGGACAGGAAGTAGAAAAATAGAGACACCCATGCACTGTTGGAATAGTTGTGAACCAATCCAACCATTCTGAAGAACACCAAAAAGCTATAAAACTGTGCATACTCTTTGAATGAGCAATACCACTACTAAGCCTATATTTCAAAGAGATCAGAGGAAAAGGAAAAGGACCTTTATGTATAAAAATATTTATAGCACCTTTTTGTGGTGGCAAAAAAATTGGAAATCAAGGGCATATTTATCTATTAGAGGGTATATGAACAAGATGTGGTATATGATTATGATAGAATATACAGTGCCTATAAGAAATGATGAGTAGGATGATTTCAGAAAAAAACTCGGGAAGACCTATTTGAATTGACACAATGTGAAGTGAGCAAAACCAGGAGATCATTGTATACAGAATCAGCAATATTGTGAGAATGATCAACTGTGAAAGACTTAGTTATACAATGATCTAAAACAATTCCTAAGAATTCATGATGAAAGATACTATCAAGAGAGATAGCTACTCTGAGTACATATTGAAATAAATTTTTTCACTTCATTTTTCCTGCTGTTTTGTGACATAGTTAATATGAAGATATGTTTTGCATGATTCCGTATATATAATTGATATCATATTGCTTGACTTCTCAATGGTAGAGGAAATACTGGAGGGAGAAGAAGAATTTGGACCTCAAAATTTTTTAAATAAATGTTAAAATAAATGAATAATACATTTTTAAAAATAAAAGAAAATATGAAAAAGTCAACATAACTAAAACAGAGTAAATTATGTTAGATGAAAGCAGAAGAAATTATTGGAAAGATACTATGACATGTAATAAGGCTTTTTGCATTTTTAACTTTAGAGAATCTTATACACACAGGCCCTATCCTTCAGAAACTATAAAATATATTTATAAAATTTATAATGCAAGCAATATATACACATATATATGCTTACATGGGTGAATATATTTTATATATGTGTGTATATATAAAATTGTAACTGATCTCAACTAGTATGTTCATGTTCCATTTTCTTATAGCTCAAGCGCAACCCTCCTTTATTGGTTAATTGTAAAAAAAATGATTATTTCAACAATTTATATTTAATTATTTTAAAGGTACAAAGATGTTTTAGTTCATAAGTAGTTTTTATCAGAAGAGAAAAGCAAATACTCAGCATCTCAATCAGGACACTATCCATGGGAACTCTCTGTGAGGCCATCTTTGTTTAACAATATCTTTAAGACATGGCTCAAGTATCACCTTCTAGATAAAGTACCTCTTGATAGCCCCAATTGCTAGTGCTCTCCCTCCTTATTATTTGCTTATTTTGTATTTATTTCATATGTAGTTGTATATGTTCATGTTGACTCTAGTAGCAGTAGTTGTCATTGTCGTCGTCATCATAGTAGTAGTGGTAGTCATAGTCATAGTCGTAACTGTAGTCATAGTCATAGTTGCAGTCATAGTTATAGTCATAGTAGTAGTGGTATGGGCCAAGAACTATGCTAAGCACTTTACAAATATTATTTCATTTGAATGTCACAACAACCCTGGGAAATAGGTGCTATTTTTATCACAAATTTGCAGTTCAAGAAACCAAGGCAAACAGAGGTTAAGTACCCAAGGTAACACAGTAAGTGTTTGATGCCGAACAAGAGAACATAAGCTCCTTGAGAGTAGGGATTATTTAACTTTTTGTCTTTGTACCATGAGCCAAAGTGCAGTGCTTAGCATATAGTAAGCATCTAATAAGTAGTTATTAATTGAACGAAGGATTGGACAGTCATTCAGGCAAAAGACTATTGTCTTTGTCCTACATAAAATAGGTTATGCCTAATAATGAGCAAAAATTCCAGTTACTCAATTAATATAGTCAGTATCAACATCTCATTTGGAAGGTTTTAATCTAGGACTGGCCCAAGGAAGAACTGTACCATCAGCAAAATTTGTTTTGTGGATCTTAACTTCTCTATCCTTTCCTTTATTTCCCCCATGGTAATTTCTACTATTCCTCTTACCTCCAAATATAGCAGCTGAGATTGTACCTCATTGCCAGTATCTCCCAATGGCTACATTAAGGCAGCGGTCTCCAAAATGGAGGCAGGACTCCCAAGGAAAGGTGACCTAACCCCAAGGAGGTATATGATCAACTAATTAGAGGTTGGGAAGATGTGTGGGAAACTCGTTTAAAACAAAAGTTCAGTATTAGTGTATAAAATGCCCATGCCAATCAGGTCTCCTCTTTGCTTTTAGATGTATGGCTCTGACATTGCCACCATACTGTTCTTAGTATGAATGTTATATAGTGCTATCGAAGTTCATTAGGAGTGCCCTAAAGAGTCTCTGTAATATAGCCCATTGGATCCATACCATAAAACTGTACTAGAGTGAGACTGTGAATAAACTTGGAATAAGCCTTCTGAAAAGATAAATATAAATTAGAACCTTGATGGTCCTATAGTCATCTGTGTCATTCCAGATTCTGTGCTTAATATCAGGTACCATTAATGTGGATGTCCAGTGTAACAATGAGAATACCATTCAAACCATATGCTACAAATTTAGACGCATTCTCAAACATGAAAGGTTTAATTTTGTACACATTACAGCAGCTATATCATGAGAAGAATAAAACTGAGAATCATTCTACTATTTCTCAATAAAGTTTGCTCCAGCTTTGTAACAGCCATGTTGCAAAAAGTCATTCAATTTACTCAAATTCAACTGACTTAATTTTCATCCTTGAAAGGTTGATCAATGTGGGTACTCTCTGCCAGTTCAGATCACAATTATCTCCATGCCATAGGGGGCAATTTTGTGATTTACCCTTCCTGCTCTGCTCAAAAAATTATCACCTGGTGGTCAGCTTTCATTTTGAGGACCCTCTCTGAACTTAACTTAGTTCATTCTCAGATGACTGACCAAAAATAGATTATGAAGCCTATACCAGAGTACCATTCAATAAGATGTGATGCTATCCAACAATGCAATATAAAGATAACAACAAATATTTCTAAAGAAACTACTGTATGATAATACTATACTAGACATAAAAGAACACAAAGTTTATCTAAGATATGGTCCCTGCCTTTGAGGAGGTTATAATGTGTTAGGAGGATAACATACAAATATCAATGGCTTTTGTTTTCCTTTTGGTGTGGTCTTCTCTGATTCTCTGACTAGAAAGGGTGGACAGTAGATATAGGACAGCTGAACAGAGCCTCTATTTAAGGAGGGAACCCAGGATGGCTTTCTCATCATTTCCCATCCAGTTGTTCTCTTGGACTTCTTCACGGTCTCCAGAAGATCATCATCCTGCAAGACCACATCAACTCTGAAACTCATACCTCTTTAGTACTCCCTGCCCCTGAATCTCCTCCTTCCTTCTCGCTAATTGGAGAGCATAAAGGACAGACATCAGAGAGATTTTTCCATTTAAGGAGGGCACTCAGAAAAGCCAGCTCATCCTTCCCTACCTAACTATATGCCAAGTATTCTCCATCTCGACTCCTTTTCTTTGTATGCCCAGTGCTTATTGTTGTGCACACAGTAGGTACTTAGTAAATGTTTATTGACTGATTTACCTATGATATCATCTGGACACTATCTGTCAATATAGATCAATACATGCTCTTCAATTTATAGTCTTAGAAAACTGAAAGGGTATTTGAGAGGATAAATGACTTACCAGAATCACACAGCTAGTATTCATCAGAGGTGAGACTAGAATCTAGGACATTCTTTCTCAGAGGCTGGCCTTTTTGTCCACCATACAATGCTACCTCTTGGCTAACCATAAAATGCAGTACAACATGATAAGTGTGTTTGAAGAGACCTGAAGAAAAGATCTCATAGAGGGAGAAGGTCCTTCTGATTTGAGGAGGGTCAAAGAAAGCTCTCTGGAAGTACTGATATTTCAGATAGGCTTTATAGAAGGATCAAGAGTTGTGCAATTAAAGAAAGGAAAAAAAAAGCATGTAGTGAAAAATGTTTGAGAGGTCCTGCCTTGTGCTTCAAGCCTGCCTTTGTAGCATGATGAGGCATCAGAAGAGGCCTTTAGTCAAGTGTTTCCTCTTATTGAATAAGATATATTTGTATTGCATAATGACTGTTAGACTCTGGGGGTGCCCAGGTTGAAAGATGGAATCACTGTGTGCCAGAGATTGTGCTGGCATGGCAATGCCCATGATTTCACTAGAAAACAGAGGCAGAGCATGGAGTAGTGGAGAGAGGTGCTCTCAGAACCAGGAAGACCTAATTTCATGTCCTGTCTCTGACACATACTGGGTGTGTGACCTTGAGCAAGTCATTAAACCTCTTATTGCTCTAGGCCAAAGGTATTATACACTCAACACTCTAGAGAGCTATAGGACTGGATTAAAATATAATGAGGAAATATTAAACAAAAGAAATAAAAACACACTGGAACATAGAAAACATTACATTTTAAAACTATATCAGCATGCAGGCTGCAGGGATCCTTATGTATGGAATAGTGTCTCTGTTTCTATTTGAGCTTGGCATAACTGCTCTGGATAACTTTTTGGAATATAAGGTCATTGGTAAAACATTACAAAGAAAGATTTTGGAAAATTATTAGAAGAATTTTGGAAAAGTGTTGAGTAGTGTCGCTGTACCAAACAAAACAAAAATCAGTGTCATTGAAAGTGAGCGTGCAGAAAACTTGGCATGAGACCCAACCAAGCCATATTATCTCAAGGATGAACCTGGAAAGGGGCCCATAAATGAATGCAAAAAGGAATATTTTTGCCAGCATTTCTATAGTGACCTACTCTCCTCATTGTTGCCAGTGGAACCCCTGAAGCTGTACCTCTAACACCTCAGTAAGAGGTGTTAGAATAAAAGATCGGATCTTGTTGTGGTTTTTTGTTGTTGTTGTTGTTCAGTTGTTTCAGTTTTGTCCAACTCTTCTTGACCTCATTTGGAGTTTTCTTGACAAAGATACTGGAGTGCTTTGTCATTTCCTTCTCTAGTTCATTCTACAGATGAGGAAACTGAGGCAAGCCGTGTTAGGTCATTTGTCTAAGGTCACACAGATAAAAATTATCTGAGGTCAGATTTGAATTCACATCTTCTTCACTCCAGACCTGGAGCCCTTGTTATACTTATTATTTGTTAAATAACAAATATATACACAAATATATACATGTGTGTGAGGATATGTATGGATATTAATATGTGTACATGTAATGGTAAGTAAAGTGGGACTTTTATTGTCTTTTGTTTTGGAGTGCTTCTCAACACTAAGGCAATCAAGTGCCTCTGAGTCTTGCCTTTGTTTCAATCAAGAGTCTTTAATTGAATTGGGAGCCTTTGATGACCTGCTTAAGTCATGGGAAGGCTTAGGTCACATGGGTTTGTGACTGTGATGCCCTCCGACCCTGAAGAAGTATATACATATATATATATATATATGTATATATATATATATATATATATACATATATATATATATGTATGTATGTATGTATACTCTGAGGTTAGCATTTTGTTTGGGGCTCACTCATTGGAAGAGGGTCATGTGATTTGACCAGATGAGACTCTGGGTAGCCATTGGAGCCCCCTGGATTTGAAAAGCCCAGAGGTTGGTGCTTTTCTCTCTGGTAACTATGTATGTAATGTCTTAGACAGACAGCTAGAGGCCTGTCTGCTGATTTGTGTTATTTTGCTCTGTTTATATAATTTCTGCTTATAATTTCTGTTTGTGTTTTCTCTGAAGTTCAGGGTGCTGACTTTTTCCACTGAACTAAGCAAATGATATATGTATGTTTTAAAGTGAGATTATAAACCTTTAAAGTTGCTTTCCTTACAAAAGCAGATCAAAGAGCCTGTGCTTGCAGCCCCACTCTGTTCTGGCCTTACACAGTCACAGTAGCAGCAAGTAACATTGTTACAGTATGTCCATATATGTATATTTTATATGCACATACACACATATAAGCATATATATATATATATATATATATATATATATATACTATATATGTGAACATATATAGACACACACACACACACACACACATATGCAGTTGAGCTGGGTGGTCCAGTGAATAGAGCAGTGGCCTGGAGTCAGGAAGACTCTAGTTCAAGGTAGTCTCAGACTTTTACTAGCTATTTAACCTAATCAGTAAGTCTCTGTTTGTTTCAGTTTCTTCACCTATAAAATGAGGACAGTAATTGCATCTACCCCTCAGGATTGTTGGCTTCCAATATGATGATAAAAGCACTTAGCTGTGCTTACTAGTACATAATGAGTGGTAAATAAATTATTATTATTATTTATATTATATATACATATACCATGCAACAGAAAAACTCAATGGTCTCTCTCCAACAAGATGTTTGCCATGTGTAGCATATATGGAAATTCTTACTGCTTCCTCCCTTTAAGGAAAATGGCCTTGAAAAAAAAAGACATATTTGGCCTTCCTGACATACCCACTTGACTTTATGTAGAGCTAGAAAAGAGACAAAAGAAGGAGAAAGAGGTGCCTAGGAACTGTTGTTAGGGCTTTTTTTTGCAAGACCTTGAGGCCTCACTGCTTGCTATGGGCTGAGAGGGAGACAATTTCAGAAATTGTAGTTGGGTCCTTCATATCAAGAGTGTCCCTGATGTAAAGCCTATAAATAAGCTTAAACAAGATTCCTTAATAGCAACAAACACAGAGATAATTTCATTAAACAATATTCTATCAATATCAACCGAGGCACTAAACGGGCCAGCATATGCCCATGAAAAGTGTTTTGTGGAGGATGTCCTCTATCGAATCGTAGTAGAAAAGGAATCACTGGATTGGAGACTGAGAGCTGGAGGAGAGCTTAAAGGCCATCTAGTTCAACTCCCATATTTTACAGATGAGAAAACTGAGGTCCAGAGAGGTAAAGTGATTTGTCCATGGTCACACAGACAATAATTGGTAGAATAGAGATTAAAATGTGGGTCCTCTGATTATAAGTTCAGTTCTCTTTCCATGAAACAAGTAGGTGGCCCAGCGCATGGAGTGCCAGACCCGGAGTCAGAAAGACTCCTCTTTGTGAATTCAGATCCAATCTCAGACACCTACTAGTTATGTGACCCTGGGCAAGTCACTTAACCCTGTTTGCCTCAATTTCCTCATCTGTAAAACGAGCTGGAGAAGGAAATGGCAAACTACTCTAGTATCTTTGCCAAGAAAACTTGAAACAGGGTCAGAGTCAGGCATGACTGAAATGAGTGAACAACAATAACGATAAAAACAAGACCTTGTGTTCCATATACCTCTTAGTCAATCATGTGTTTGTGAAGATATGTTCCACTTTGAGGATTGTCTGAAGTCAGGAAGACTCATCTTCCTGCATTCAAATCTGGTCTCAGACACTTACCAGCTCTGTTACCCTGGGTAAGTTACTTAATCCTGTTTGCCTCAGCATCCTCCTCTGTAAAATGAGCTGTGAGAAGGAAATGGCAAGCCACTCCAGTATCTTTGCTAGGAAAACACCAAATGGGGTCACAAAGAGTCAGCCACACCTGAACAACAACAATGATACTTAACACCTCCTTAGCACCCTCAGTTGCCTTTTTTCTCTGACTGGAGGGCTGGAATTTTTCAGCTAACTTCATTTCTCATTAGTTGCTCTGCTTGAACATCATGTCCCTGCTCAGTGCAAACTCCCCCTTTTCAACTTCTTTTTCCTTTTGTATGCTCGCTTCCCCCATTAGATTGTAATGTTCTTGAGGGCAGAGATGATCTTTCTTTTTCTTATTTGTTTCTCCACTCCTTAGCAAAGTGTCTGACACATAGTAGGTACTTAATAAATGTTTATTAACTATTGACTGTCAATGTCAATATCAATATCAAAGACCTGCTCTCCAATCTCTTCACCAACCTGTTTTAGAATGGTAGCGATCTTATAAAAATGATCTTGCTTTTCAAACCTCTTCTTAAATTATGTTAAATTATGTTCTTTGAACTCAAAACCGTACATCAGAAATGGTCTGATCAGAGATTAGTGCTATGCCTGAATTCTCTAGGCTAGCAAATGTAAAAATGACAAAGTAGGGTTGAATATTTTCACCTTGAATATGCTGGCTACACAATACAAAAAGAAAGGTTAGTCTACTCACTGCACATTTTTTAAAGCATAGAGGCATAAAGTGACAAAGGCATAATTTAGTTGAATAACATGGGATATTCCCTTTTCTCATAACCCTGAATTGAGTCTATAGTTATGGAAAATTCCTTGGTGAATATTTTAACTTCCTTTGAATTTAGCCAATTTGCCCAGGGGGATAAAAGTTAAATAAAAATGGTAGTAATGCATACAGAGCAAAACATCACCTTGATGCATTATGTTCAAAAAATGAAGCAATCTTGGATAATTTAGCAATCTAAAATCTACAGCAATTTAAAAATTTCATTCACATTCACAGGATGGCAAAAGTTGAGTAAAATAGTTAACTTTTCCAAGTAGATTGGCAGCAAAATTTATCAAAGTTGGCAGTTACAGCCCATGCATGCTAAAAACTACTTGAGACAACTCATAGTCCTGTATTAACGAAAACAAAGCAATTTTTGAAGCTATAAGAAATTCTGAAATGCTCTCATTTGGTTGTATTGGCCACAGCAGGAAGCACCTAGGCAGCTTCACATATGAGGTATGACTGATCTCATTTTCATGGTCACTCTGTCACTAGTCACAGAATCTTAGAATGAAAAATGGCCTTGTATGGCCTTATCGATTCCAACTTCTAATCCAAAGCACGAAACCTTTCTGATCCCTCCCTACCACATGATTATGTGGCATTTAATTTATCATGCTTTTCAGTTATTTGCCTGCCTTGTTGCTGACCCTCCACCTCCCTTAATGTCTGTTTGTATATTTACTATTTTTCCTTGACCTCTGGCACTTATGTCTTCTCTGACTCCTAACTATCTATTTGGTTTGTGATCCCTGGTTTATTTCTTGACAATCAGCATTTAGGCACTTCCTGGGTCCAACCTGATCCTATAACTAACCTGTAACTATGATTTTCACACCATTATTACAGGAATACGATTTTTTTTAATTATCACCTTTGTTTATATTGCCCTTCATCTCTTATAAATGGCGTATTGAAATCTGAATTCATTGAGAGGCCCCCCTGTCCAACCTCATTGGCTTACTTAGATGTATCCAGAAGGAATTCTGATTCTAATTTCAACTACCACGCCCCTTCCTACCTTCATCCCATTCTTCTTTATTAGCAACCAGATGCCACCTGGGTACCAGCATGACCATCTGGAATAGCTTTATACATTTGAGAGTGAAATATTCATTTCATCCTACTTCTAAGAATGATAGTAAAAAGTTTTGCTCTGTTAGGAATTTTGTGATATTTTGCTTTAGGTATTGGACAGGAATGTTTCATTGATCAAGGTGTGTGTGTGTGTGTGTGTGTGTGTGTGTGTGTGTGTGTGTGTGTGATCAAAGCAAGGGAAATAAGAAATATACAGGCAAGTGAGAGAACCTATGCCAATCCTTGATTCGGTGGTTGAAATACATTAAAATTTCTAGAGATTAAAAAGAAAGGCTTATGAAATTCTTTTTCAAATGAAATTTACAATGCAGAAAAGGGACCTATCAAAATAAAGTTTTTGTTTACTCTTTCTTCATTGTCTGTACCTTTAAAATGTAGTGACATTACAGACACAGAACAAATATTTAAGAGTGAAATCAGGATCTAAGAAAGTGGCCTGCAATTTCACAGCCCAGAAGAACAATAAACAAGTTTCTGCTGTGGTACAGCTACACAAACACTGATCAAAAAGACACCTTTACATAGAACTACAGCACTCAAAACAATAGATGACACTGCAGGTTTCCAGACCACATAACAAATTGCAGATGAAATAAATTAAAACCCAGCTTATCAACAGACCATACCAATTGAACTACCAAAAATTTATTTTACAGAGCTGGATAAAATAATGACAAAATTCATCTGGAAGAACAAAAAGTCCAGAATATCAAGGGAATTAATGAAAAGAAATGCTCGGGAAGTTGTCCTAGCCATACCAGATATCAAACTGTACTGTAAAGCAGCAGTCCTCAAAACTACCTGGTACTGACTAAGAAACAGAGTGGTAGATCAATGGAATAGATATATACAAGTATACAAGATGGAGAAGTCAATGACTGTAGCAATCTATTCTTTGATAAATCCAAAGAACCCAGCTTCTGGGCTAAGAATTCACTGTTTCACAAAAGCTGCTGAGAAGATTGGAAAATAGTATGGCAGAAACTGGGCATAGACCCATATCTCATAACACATACCAAAATAAAGTCAAAATGGGTATATGATTTAGGAATAAAGACTGATACTATAAGCAATTTGGGAGAGCAGGGAGTAGTTTACCTATCAGATTTGTGGGAAAGGGAAGAATTCATGACCCAACAAGAGATAGAGAGCATTATAAAATGCAAAATGGATAATTTTGATAATGTTAAACTGAAAAGTTTTTGTATAAACAAAGCCAACAAAGATTAGGAAGGAAACAGAAAATTGGGAGAAAATCTTTACAACCAATGTCTCTGATAAAGGCCTCATATCTAAAATATACAGGGAACTGAGCCAAATTTATAGGAATACAAGTCATTCCCCAATTAAGAAATGGTCAAAGGATATGAACAGGCAGTTTTCAGAGGAAGAAATTAAACATATATATAGGCATATCAAAAAATGTTTGAAATCACTATTGATTAGAGAAATGCAAATCAAAACAACTAATACCTCCTATCAGATTGGATAACATGACAAAATAGGAAAATGATAAATGCTGGAGAGGATGTGGGAAAATTGGAACACTGTTACATTGTTGGTGAAGTTGTGAACAGATCTGGCGATTTTGGGGAGCGATTGGGAGCTATGTCCAGGGACCTATAGGGATGTGCATGCCTTTTGACCCATCAGTGTCTGTCCTGGGGCTATGCCCCAGGGACATCACATGGGTGGGAAGGAGACCTGTATGTACAGCAATGTTTGTGGCTGCTCTTTTTGTGGTGGTGGGGAATTGGAGATCAGGGGGATGCCCATCAATTGAGGAATGACTGAACTGGTTGTGGTATGTGAATATGGTGGAATGCTATTGTGCTGTAGAAAATGGGGAAGATACGGACTTCATGGTGGCCTGGAAAGACCTGCATGATATGATGCTGAGTGAGAGGAGCAGAACCAGAAGATCACTGTGCATGGCCACAGATATATTGATTCTGTGATGACTAACTTTGGTGGACTTGGCTCTCCTCGGCAGTACAGGACTCAAGGACACTTCCAAGGGACTCACGATGGAAAAAGCTAGCTACGTCCAGGGAAGGAACTGTCGAGTCTGGAGATTGGGACAAACTATTTGCTCTCTTTTTTTTCCTCTTTTATTTTGGTTTTGTCTCTTCTCTCTCATGATTCATTCTATTGGTCATGGTTCCTTCTTTGCAGCTTGGCTGTTGTGTGGGTGAGTTTGGTGTTAAGGTTTATGTAGAATCTATGTTGGACTGCATGCCATCTTGGGGGAGAAGGGGGGAGGGGAGGGAAGGGAAGGAAATTTGAAACTCAGGAACATGTAGGGCTGGGTATTGTAAACTAAAAATGGGGGATCTAATTTAAAAGAAAATAAAACAGAGTGGGCCAAATGTAAAAGGAGACACAGAAATTCACAGTAGAATTGGCCAAATGGAAAAGGAGGTACAAAAGCTCACTGAATAAAATAATTCCTTAAAAATTAGCATTGAGCAAATGTAAGCTAATGATTTTATAAAAAAATCAAAAAACAATCAAACAAAACCCAAAGAATGAAAAATAGAAGACTGTGAAATATCTCATTGGAAAAATGACTGACATGGAAAATAGATGCAGGAGAGACAATTTAAAAATTATTGCACTACCTGAAAGCCATGATGAAAACAAAGAGCCTGGACATCATTTTTCAAGAAATTGTCAAGGAAAACTGCCTTGATATTCTAGAACCAGAGGGTAAAATAGAAATGGAAATAATCCACTGATAATCTCCCAAAAAAGATCCCAAAATGAAAACTCCCAGGAATAGTGTCACCAAATTCCAGAGCTCCCAGGTCAAGCTATCTATAACCATATGAAAAAATGCTCTGACTCACTAGTGATAGAAGAAATGGAAATTAAAAGAATTCTGAGGTACTACCTCATACCTATTAGATTGGCTAATAGGACAGAAAAGGTAAATGACAAATATTGGAGGGATATGGCAAAAATAAGACATTAATGCACTGTTGGTGGAGTTGTGAACTGATTCAACCATTTTGTAGACAAATTTGGAGCTATGCTCAAAGGACTATAAAACCATGCACATCCTTGACCTAGCAATACCACTACTAGGTCTGTATCCCAAAAGAGATAAAAAAAGAAAAGGACCTACATGCACAAAAATATCTATAGAAGTTCTTTTCTGGTGGCAAAGAATTGGAAATTGAGGGAATGCTCATCAATTAGGGAATGGCTGAACAAGTTGTGGTATGAGATTATGATGGAATACTGTTGTACTATAAGAAATTATGACCAGGATGCTCTCAGAAAAACCTGGAAAGACTTGCATGGATTGATGCAAAGTGAAATGTATTGTGTACAAAATAACACTAATATTGTGAGATGACCAACTGTGAATGACTTAGCTATTCTTATCAATACAATGATCCAAGACATCTCTGAAGGATTTATGATGGAAAAATGCTATCCATCCCCCGAGAAAGAACTATTGGTGTCTAAATTCAGATTGAAGCATACCTTTTTAACTTTATTTTTCTTGAAGTTTTTTTCTGTTTATGTTTTTTTCTTTTACAACATGACTATTATGGAAATGTTTTGCATGACTACACATGTATAACCTATACAGAATTGTTTGCTTTCTCTGGGGGGGGGGAGTAGGGAGAGAGGAAGGGAGAGTATTTGAAACTTAAAGCTTTAAAAATGAAAGTCAAACATTGTTTTTTACATGTAACTGGGGAAAATAAAATAATAAATCAAAAAAGTACTAAAAAACACTTTTAAAAAGCAATTTTTCAAAAAGCATTAGTATTTTGTGAGGCAATTAAGTGCATATCTTGGCAATGGTTTGCAGGGGGGTGTGGAAACTGAAGAGAAAGGGTTTGGAGTTTGGAACTGAAGAAGTAAAAATGATTGTGTATACATTTATGTCCTATGTGTAGAATCTGACAGTTATTTCCAGACTGAGTCTGTCCAAATACAGAGAAAAGCTTCAAGCTAATCAAGATCATTAAAATTCTAAACAGGAATATGAATATGGTTCAAGAGTCATGGAAGATTTTGGAAGTCTTTTTATCCATTCATGAAGAATTCCAATAAGGAAGAAAAACCTAAAAGTCACCTCAGAAGCCACTTTTTCCAACTCCACTTTATGAATAAGGAAACTGAGTCCTAGGGAAGTTAGATGACTTGCCCAAGGTCTCAGAAGCAGTAAGTAGAATGTGAACCCAGGTCCTCTGACTTCAGCACCAGCACTATTGCCACTTTACTTAATACTATTGATAGTACCACCATGCTCCCAGTCACCCAGGGTCAATACCTACATGTCATCCTTGACTCTCAACTCTCTTTCTTATGCCATATCCAATCAATTGTAAAGTCCTGATGATTCTACCTCTGTAACACCTTTCCTACATTCTCCTTCCTCTCCTCTAGCATCACCTCATGCCTGGACTATTGCAATATCCTGCTGGTTGATCTCTCTACCTCGTCTTTCTCTCCACTCCAGTCCATCCTCCTCTGAGCTGTCAAATTGATTTTCCTTAATCATAGGCCCAACAATGCATTACACACAACTCTTCTCTTTCAATAAACTCCAGTGGCTCCCTATTACTTCCACAATCAAATGCAAAAATTATGTGTTGGGCTTTTAAAGTCCGCCATAAGCTGGCCTTTTCTTATCTTTTCAGTCTTCTTACACTTCATTCTCTTTCATGTGCTCTTCAATCCAGTGCATTGGCCTCCTTGTCATTCCTCACAAAGGACATTCCATCTCCCTGTTTTGATCATTTTCACTGGCCCCATTGCCTGGAATTTTTTCCCATCTCATTCCCACCGCCAAGCTTTCCTGGCTTCCTTCAAGTACCACTTACTATCTTCTACAAGAAACTTTCCTTATCCTCGTTAATCTTAGTGCCTTCCCTCTGAGATTATCCCTAATTTATTCTTATCTTGCTTGTACATAGTTATTCGAACATTATATCCCCCATTAAGCTGTTAACTCCTTAAAGGCAAGGACTGGTTGTTTTTTTGTCTTTCTTTGTATCTCCAACACTTAACACGGTGCCAGATATATAGCAGGCATTTAATAAACTTTTGTTGAGTCACTGGCTGACTACTATGATACATTCTGGAAATATCTAATTAAACCAATGCGGTTACACAAAAAGGTCTCTCAATGAACCCAGATTTTAAAATAATATATTTAAGAGATGAAGGTAGATACATAAATAAAGCTTATTATAAAAATGTCATGCATTTGTAATAATGTCATGAAGACTAAGACACAGAATGAACTGAAACTTCTTTTTAAAAAATTAATAGTAGCAAGGAAGATTTACTTTTTTAAGCTATGTTAGGAATAAGTACAAGGAAAGGATGATTCCACTGTTGTAAAGTTACTATGTTCTTAACAAATAAAAGGAAGAAATCAAGATTATTTCATTTGTATTGTACTTTCAAATTTCCTATCAAAGAGGATTATCTTTAAAATGGAAAGGATAGAACAAATCTTAAGGGGAAATCAAAGTCCAAGGATTACGAAAGAACACTTAGCCAAGTTCAAGTTTACAATGCTAGGCAAATTACATCCCTTGACATTTAAAAGAACCTACAAACTTGATTGTAGGATTGCTCCCTCACTGAGATAAATAACAAGAATAATAACAAAACACTGAAGATAGAGGTTGCCAACCCCAGATTTTTATGAAAGGTGAAAAGAAGTTCTAGAAACAGTTAACTTTTAGGTCTAACTTCAATTCTTGGCAAAATTTTCACATGTTTTATCAAAAGTATAGTTTGTGAGTATGAAAGAAAAGGTGATTACTAGGAAATAACAGAAGTAAGTGTCTGAGGTCAAATTTGAACTATAAAGATGAGTCTTCCTGACTCTACACCTGGCCCTCTACCCACTGAGCCACCTAGCTGTACACTTTAAAGTTTACTGAGTGTTTTTCCCCACAATAGCTCTGTGAGCTAGATAGTGGTACAAATATCATTTTCATTTTACAGAACAGAAATCTAATTCTTAAAGAGATTAAGTGACTTCCTCACGGACCCCCAGCTAGGGAGTACTGAAGTTGAACATAAATATTCTGTAATATAGTTGGCAGTGGGATTGTGAAAAATGAGAAGGGGGAATGGGAGTTAGAACAAGGAGAACAAAGGACAAAACAGTACAATCTTACTTTGCACATTAGACTCATTCAAACCAAGAGAAGAATTTCAAGCCATTCTAAAAATGAAGAAAATTTAAAGGGAATAGGAATCTCAAAAAATTAAATTCTGGTTATATATTTAAAAATAATCCTAATGAAGGAAAAAAAAATGAAAGGACACCTAAATACAGGATGTGAAATAAGCTAAACACACCAATATGGCTATACATTGTGGTCTTTTTATGAACTCAGAGCGTTTATAAGAAATTAAGATGTTAACAACTCTTTCTGGTAAACCATACTGATGATGAATGAAAGCCTAGAATGATGGTTTAAAGGCAAAATCAAATCTAACAGCAAAAATATTAAATTAAATTAAAATTGTATAAACATCAGATTACTTTGAAAACAATTCATGTCAGAAAGATCTGTTTTTTTAGTTGACCAATCCAATTCAACAACCATTCATGGGGTAGTTAATGTGTGTCAGTCGCTGTCCTGGGTGCTGGAATTGTGAAGACAAAACAAAATTGTTTCCCACTGTCAAAGAGTTTACATTCTAATGGGAAAAACAATGTGTACACAAATAAGGAAGTACAAAACACATACAGAGTACTTTTGAGAAGCAGGGGAACACTAGTAACTGGGATATCAGGAAGAACCTTGTTTACAGCATTATTTTTGGTGCTAGGAGTTTCTAGAGGCAGAGATTTTAGGCATGAGCGGCTGCCAGTGAAAAGAAAAGAGGACAGGGCTGAGCCAAAATGGCGATGTAAAAACAGCATCTTACCAGAGGTCTCTCACAAGTTCTGTCAGATATCTCTAAAAAAGTGAATCTGAGCAGATTTGAGAGAGTTAGAAGCCACTAGTAGACTGAGTGGGGCAAATTTGCAAGCCAACAGAGTCTGCAAGTTAGACAGGATGGATCTGTAGGCTGGAAGAGCACCCGGCCCATGGAGCTGCACCAGACCACACCAAAGCTGAAGCAGCTGCGGAAACCAGTCAGCTATCCAGGCTGGGAGGAAACTGGGCACCCGAAACCAGCAGAGATCCCCAGGCCTCCCAGCACAGGACAGGAGTCTGTTGAAGCGATGGGAGGCAGCAGCACAGCACCTGAGGCTGCAAGACATCTACTCCTGAGGCTTGCAGCCCAAAGGTTTGAAACTTGCCTTCTTGAACTTCTGGGAGACATAATGTCCAGGTAAAAGGCTCTCACCCCTCCCTCCCTGACCCAGAGAGAATACCTTGGGAAGAACTGTGGAATAGAGGAGACAGAAGTGGGGCTTCAGTAGCCAAACAGTGGGAATACATGAGTCAGAGAAGGGTGGAGAAAGCAAGAGTCAACACCAGGAACCCAGACCTACCTTTGCACAGCCAGTGGAAGTGGCAGACACCAGTACAGAAAACAGCTGAGACCACCGGTGATGGAGAGAAGCCCCAGGGGAGGAGGAGACTTGCAGCAGCCAGATGACCCCTCCCCCCCACCACAGGAAACCACAGGCCACAACACACAAAGCCAGTAACTAGGCTCACAATTCCAAGAACAAGAAACATAGAACAGAGCTCCCTGAGCCCCCAAAGCAGAAATCCACTGTAAAACCAGGAAAAAGCTAACCAACATGAAGAAGAACATGAAAAAACTGAGGACCATTGATTCTTTTTATGGAGACAGGGAAGATCAAAATACCAATTTGGGAGAGGACAGCATTGGCACGATACCCACATCTGACACCTCAAAAGGGAATGTGAAATGGTCTCAAGCTGAAAAGCATTCCTAGAAGAGCTAAAGGAGGATGTCACAAACAAAATTAGGGAGATAAAAGAAAAAATGGAAAAAAAAACACTGATGAGATCAAATTTTTACAAAGTAAAATTGGCAAAATGGCTAAGGAGATACAGAATCTAAATAGAGAAAATGACACCCTGAGAGGTAAAATCAACCAATTGGAAAAGCAGACTCAAAAGCAAACTGAAGACAGCAATTCATTAAAAATTATAATTGAGCAAGTGGAAGCTAGTGACTCCATGAGGCATCAAGAAGTAGTCAAAGAAAATATCAAGAATAAAAAAATGGAAGAAATTGTGAAATATCTGATTGGAAAAACAACTGACCTGGAAAATAGATCCAGGGGAGACAATTTATGAATTATTGGTTTACTGGAAAGCCACTATGAGAAAAAGAGCCTGGACAGTATCTTCAAAGAAATTATCAAAGATAACTGCCCAGAGGTCCTAGAACCAGAGGGTAAAATAGTCATTGAAAGAATCCACCGATCACCCCCTGAAAGCGATCCCAAATTGAAAACTCCAAGAAATATTATAGCCAAATTTCAAAATTACAAAGTCAAGGAGAAAATACTGCAAGCAGCCAAAAAGAAACAATTTAAGTATTGGGGAACTACAGTCAGGATCACACAGGATCTTTCAGCTTCTACATTAAATGACAGGAGAAATTGGAATATGATATTCCAAAGGGAAAAGGAGCTTGGACTACAACCAAGGATCAAGTAACCAGCAAAATTGAGCAAAATTTTTCAGGTGGTGAAGATGGACATTTAATGAAATAATGGAATTACAGACCTTCCTGATGAAAAGGCCAGAACTCAATGGCAAATTTGATCTTCAAACACAAAATGCAAGAGAGACATAAAAAGGTAAACAGGTGGGAAAACCCCCACAACCTTGTTAATCAATAAGGGCAAATTGTTTACATCCTTACATAAGATTATACTGTTTTATATACATTATATAGTTATCATATATATATATACATGTATACATATATACACACATATATACATATATATGTATATGTCAATCTTGAGAACAGTATAGCTATTATGACAATTTAAAGGGATACACATAGACTATAGGTGTCAGTATAAAATAACTGATATAATGATGAAAAACACAATTAAGAGATGTAAAGGGAGGGTTCTGGGAAAACAGATAAGGAGGTAGTAGAAAAGGGTAAATTACATCACATGAAGAGGCACAAAAACATATTATAGTAGAGGGAAAGAAGAAGAGTAGTATATGAGCTTTACTCTCATCGGATTTGGTTCAAGAAGAGAATAACATAGTCTGATAAATATAGAAATCAAACTTGTCCTACAGGCAGTAGGAGGGGAAAGGGGAAAGTAAATAGGGGGGGGTGGTCAGAAGGGAGGGAAGAAGTAGCAAGGAGAAATGGGTAAAATAAGGGAGGGAAATCAAGAGGGAGGGTAAATTGAGGAAGGTGGTGGTCAAAAGCAAAACTCTTTTGATGAGTGGAAGGGAGGAGAGAGAAATAAAAGCATAAATGGGGGAGGGGAAACAGGATGGAGAAAAAGACACAGCTTGTAATCATAACTGTGAATGTGAATGGGATGATCTCTCCTGTAAAACAGAGGCAGATAGCAGAATGGATTAAAAACCATAATCCTACAATATGCTGTTTACAAGAAACACATTTGAAACAGGGGGATACACACAGGGTAAAAGTAAAAGGATGGAGTAGAATTTATTCCACTTCAGCTAAAGTAAAAAAAGCAGGAGTAGCAATCCTAATCTCAGACAAAGCAAAAACAAAGATAGATCTAATGAAAAGAGATAAGGAAGGACACTATATCCTGCTAAAAGGCACCATAGACAATGAAGCAATATCATTATTTAACCTATATGCACCAAGTGGTATAGCATGCAAATTCTTAGAAGAGAAGTTAAGGGAGTTACAGGAAGAAATAGACAGCAAAACTATACTAGTTGTGGACCTCAACCTCCTCCTCTCTAAACTTGATAAATCTAACCTCAAAATAAACAAGAAAGAGGTTAAGGAGGTGAATAGAATTTTAGAAAAGGCAGATACAACAGACCTCTGGAGAAAACTGAACGGAGATAAAAAAGCATATACTTTTTTCTCAGTGGTACATGTCACATACTCAAAAATTGATCATGTACTAGTGCATAAAAACCTTACAATCCAGTGCAGAAAGGCAGAAATAGTCAATTCATCCTTCTCAGATCATGACGCAAGAAAAATTCTTTGTAATAAAGGACCTTGGAAAAATAAACTAAATATTAATTGAAAACTAACTAATCTAATCCTAAAGAATGAGTGGGCCAAAGAACAAATCATAGAAACAATTAATAACTTCATTCAAGAGAATGATAGTAATGAGACAACATACCAAAACTTATGAGATGCAGCAAAAGCAGTTCTTAGGGGAAGTTTTATGTCTTTAAATGCTTATATGAATAAAATAGATAAAAAGGAGATCAATGAAATGGGAACACAATTGAAAATGGTAGAAAAAGAACAAATCAAAAATCCTCAATTAGAAGTACTGAAAACCAAAGGAGAGATTAATAAAATTTAAATCAAGAAAACTATTGAACTAATAAATAAAACTAAGACCTGGTTTTATGAAAAAAAAACAAAAAAATGATAAACCCTTGGTCAGTTTGATTTTAAAAAAAAGAAAACCAAATTACCAGTATCAAAAATGAAAAGGGTGAATTCACCTCCAATGAAGAAGACATTAAAACAATAATCAGGAATTGTTTTGCCCAATTGTATGCCCATAAATTTGATAACCTTAGGGAAAAGGAAGAATATTTACAAAAATACAAATTGCCCAGGTTAACAGAAGAGGAAATAAATTACCTAAATAATCCCATCTCAGAAAAAGAAATTGCTCAAGCCATCAATGAACTCCCTAGGAGAAAATCTCCAGGGCCACATGTTTTTACATGTGAATTCTACCAAACATTTAAAGTACAATTAATTCCCATACTTCATAGGCTATTTGGGAAAAGAGGTGAAGGAGTCTTACAAAATTCTTTTTATGACACAAATATGGTACTAATACCCAAACCAGAAAGAGTCAAAACAGAGAAAGAAAACTATGGACCAATTTCCCTAATGAATAATGATGCAAAAAGTTAAAAAAATATTAGCAAAAAGATTGCAGCATCTTATCTGGAGAATAATACACTACAACCAAGTAGGATTTATTCAATATTAAGAAAATATTAAGAAAACTATCAGCATAATTGATCATATCAATAACAAAATTAGCAGAAACCATATGATTTTCTCAATAGATGCAGAAAAAGCTTTTGACAAAATACAACACCCATTCCTATTAAAAACACTAGAAAACATAGGAATAAATGGAGTCTTCCTTAAAATTATAAATAGTATCTACCTAAAACCCTCAGCAAGCATTATATGTAATGGGGATAAGCTAGATGCATTCTCAGTAAGACCAGGAGTGAAACAAGGATGTCCATTATCACCCCTATTATTCAATTTGGTACTAGAAATGTTAGCTTTAGCATTAATAGAAGAAAAAGAAATTGAAGGAATTAGAATAGGCAAAGAAGAAATTAAATTATCACTTTTTGCAGACAATATGATGATTTACTTAGAGAATCCTGGAGATTCAAGTAAAAAACTACTTGAAATAATAAACAACTTTAGCAAAGTTGCAGGATATAAAATAAACCCACATAAATCTTTAGCATTCCTATATATTTTTTAAATTAGATTTTTTATTTTTAGTTTACAACATTTAGTTTTACATGTTCTTGAGCTTCCTATTTTCTTCCCTTCCCTCCCCTCCTCCCTGCCCCCCAAGATGGCAGGCAGCCTGATATAGATTCTACATAAACCATCATATTAAAGTTATTTACACAATAGTCAAGTTGCAAAGAAGAATTATGACCAATGGAATGAATCATGAGAAAGAAGAAACAAAACCAAAAACAAAAAAGAGGAAAAAAAAGAGAGAGCAAATAGTTTGCCTCAATCTGCATTCAGACTCCATAGTTCTTTCTCTGGATGTATATAGCATTTTCCGTCATGAGTCCTTTGGAGCTGTCTTTGAGCCTTGTATTGATGAGGAGAGTCTATCAAAGTTAGTCATCACACAATCAGTATGTCTGTGGTTGTGTATAATGGTTCTGTTTCTGCTCCTCTGACTCAGCATCAGAGCATGTAGGTCTTCCCAGGTTATTATGAAGTCCATATCTTTCCCACTTCTTATAGCACAATAGTATTCCATTACATTCATATACCACAACTTGTTCAGCCATTCCTCAATTGATGGGCATCCCCTTGATTTCCAGTTCTTTGCCACCACAAAAAGAGTAGCATTCGTATATAATACTAACAAAGCCCAACAGCAAGAGAGAGAAAGAGAAATTCCACTTAAAGGTACTGTAGACAAACCCAGGGCCTATATGAACATAATTATGAAACACTTCTCACACAAGTAAAGTCAGATCTAAATAAATGGAATAACATCAGTTGCTCCTGATTAGGCCGAGCTAATATAATAAAAATGACAATTTTACCTAAATTAATTTACTTATTCAGTGCCATACCAATCTAACTACCAAAAAATTATTTTACAGAGCTGGATAAAATAATAACAAAATTCACCTGGAAAAACAATAAGCCCAGAATATTGAGGGAATTAATGAAAAGAAATGATAGGGAAGGTAGCCTAGCTATACCAGATATCAAACTGTACTGTAAAGCAGCAGTCATCAAAACTACCTGGTACTGGCTAACAAACAGAGTGGTGATCAGTGGAATAGGTTAGTGTATTGGTAAAGATGGACTTTTATCACTTATTCAATCAAGTGCCCTTGAAGACTTTGGCCTTTGTTTCCTTGATTAAATTAGGAGTCTTTGATGACCTCCTTGCCTCAAAGGAAAGCCTAGTTTACATGGGCTTGAGTGACATGTTTGTGATGTCAGAGGCTTTTAGACGATGTGGATTTAAGTCACATTTTTGTGATGCTTTTAGGTCATGTGGGTGAGTCATATGTGTGATTCACCTTTGACCCCGAACAAGATATATAAATCAAGAGGTTGGTGTTCTTCCTGGGGGCTCTCACTCTTGGAGGTGTGTTGATGTGGAGACTCTGGGCAGCTTTAGTTAAGAGCCCTCCAGCTTGTAAACCCAGATGTTGGGACTTTGTTAAACCCTGGTAACTATGCATTGAGATTTGAATCAGACAAGTTCTGTCTGTTGGTGTTTGTAATTTGTTTGTATTTGTTCTGAAGTTTAGGGTGCTGGCTTTTTTCCCCTGAACTAAGTGAAGTGGTATTTGTATGTTCAATTAAGCTGAGATTGTTAACCCCTTAATGTTGCTTTCCTTAGTAAAGCAGATCAAAAGTACCTGTGCTGGCAGCATTCTTATTATTGGGCTTGTGTTGGTCTTTCACCCCCACAGCAGCTGCTAGCCAATTTGTTGCAACAGTTAGGTACATAAGACACAGAAGTCAATGACTATAGCAATCTACTCTTTGATAAACCCAAAGAATCCAGCTTCTGGGCTAAGAATTCACTATTTCACAAAAACTGCTGGGAAAATTGGAAAATGGTATGGCAGAAACTGGACATAGAACAATATCTTACACCATATACCAAAATAAAGTCAAGATGGGTTCATGATTTAGGAATAAAGGCTGATACTATAAGTAATTTGGGAGAGCAGGGAATAGTTTGCCTATGAGATCTATGGAAAAGGGAAGAATTCATGACCCAACAAGAGATAGAGAGCATTACTAAATGCAAAATGGATGATTTTGATTATGCTAAACTGAAAAGTTTTTGTATAAACAAAGCCAACAAGGATTAGGAGGGAAGCAAAAAATTGGGAGAAAATCTTTACAACCAACGTCTCTAATAAAGGCCTAATATCAAAAATATACAGGGCCAAAAAAAAAATATACAGGGAACTGAGCCAAATTTATAGGAATAAAAGCCATTCCCCAATTGAGAAATGGTCAAACAATATGAACAGGCAGTTTTCAGAGGAAGAAATTAAAGATATCTACAGGCATATGAAAAAATGCTCGAAATCACTATTGATTACAGAAATGCAAATCAAAACAACTCTTAGGTACCACATCTCTCCTGTCAGATTGGATAACATGACAAAATAGGAAAATGATGAATGCTGGAGAGGATGTGGGAAAATTGGAACACTGTTACATTGTTGGTGAAGTTGTGAACAGATCTGGTGATTTTGGGGAGCGATTGGGAGCTATGCCCAAAGGGCTATAAAAACGTGCATACCCTTTGACCCAGCAATACTACTCCTAGGGCTATATACCAAAGAGATCACATGAGTGGGAAAGGGACCTGTATGTACAAAAATATTTATAGCAGCTCTTTTTGTGGTGGCAATTAATTGGAAATCAAGGGGATGCCCATCAATTGCGGAATGGCTGAACAAGTTGTGGTATATGAATGTAATGGAATACTATTGTGCTATAAGAAGTGGGAAAGATATGGACTTCATAATAACCTGGAAAGACCTACATGATATGATGCTGAGTGAGAGGAGCAGAACCAGGAGAACATTGTACACATTCACAGACATATTGATTCTGTGATGACCAGCTTTGATAGGATTGGCTCTCCTCATCAATACAAGGCTCAAAGACAGCTCCAAAGGACTCATGATGGAAAAAGCTATCTACATCCAGAGAAAGAACTATGGAGTCTGAATGCAGATTGAGGCAAACTATTTGCTATCTTTTTTTTCCTCTTTTCTTTTTTGGTTTTGTTTCTTCTTTCTCATGAATCGTTCCATTGGTCATAATTCTTTGCAACTTGACTATTGTGTAAATAGGTTTAATGTGAAGATTTATGTAAAATCTATATCAGACTGCATGCCATTTGGGGGGGAAGGGGGAAGGGAGGGAAGGGAAGAAAATTTGAAACTCAAGAACATGTAGAACTAAGTGCTGTAAGCTAAAAATTAAAAATCTAATTTAAAAAAAAAAGAAAAGGAAAGGGGACAACAATGAGCCCTTCAATTTGGTTGGAAAGTTAAATGCGTCAGAGGGAGTAATGCAAAATCAGTTTAGGAAAAAATGGATTGGGCCCAAATTATGAAAAGATTTAAATGCAAAACAAATAAATTTGTATTTTATCCTGGAGGTACCAGGGGAGTCACATGGTCAGATCAATGCTTTGGGGAAAGCACTTCTACCACTATTTAAAGGCCAGATTGCAGGGGAGAGACTCTGGAGGAAGACAGACAAGTTAGGAGACTATTGAAATAATCCAGGAAAGACCACCAATCTTATATAAAAGTTAGAAGAATATAAGTTTGGGCTAAAGATAAAGAAGGGCTTGGTAGCAATTAAAGCTATACAATATTGGAGTTGATGGTCATGTTAAGAAATGACCTCCCCCACCCCCATCACTGATGTATTCAAATAGACTAGACAACTACTTTATAGAAGGTATTCTACAGGAAGGTAGAAGAAGAAGGTTTTCACTTTTTGTGTAACTGATGTGTGTTTACCTATCTTGCTGGTATGTTAAGCCACTTTGCATCCAAAGATTACATTGATTTTTATAATTAATAGTAACAGACAAATCTTGTAACTAACATTTTAATAAAGGAAACCTTATGGCATTTTAAAAGGTAAGGACGTTTTCCAAACAAGAAAAAAATGCTGATATAATAAATTGCATTTTACAATGATAGAGATGCCTATTTTCTGCACAGAAAATAGAGAACAATATTCATTTGTGAATGGAACAGTTTTACAAATATATTATTTACATTCTTAAATTCCATGAAGAAAACATGGCAAGTCCAAGCAGGCTTTTGTGATTTGTGTAGCCTCATATTATCCTTCTCTGAATCCATTAAAGACATACATTTCTTACAAATTTCACCATTTTACAGAGAAAGGGCAACTCCTTTGTAAGAACTATAACCCACAAATCAGAAACCGTGAACCCCTGGCCTGCTGCACATCAAAACTAATTGGCAATTCAGTTCTAGTTCACAAATTACCCAAATTCATTGTCACAAAAAGGAATCATTATTTTCCATGCCTGTTACCCTTTCTGTAGTCTTTAATTTTCCTAATGTACACAGTAGCTATTGCTTCTGCTCATTTGTTTAATTTTTATTTTTAACTTTACCCACATGCATTATTTCTCTGGAATATAGAAGTAACAACCAATGGACACCCATCCAAGGAAATAATCAGATTACTGAGCATCCAGAAAGCACACTGATTCACTTTCTTTTTTTCCTTTTTTTTATTATTTTGTTTTTCCCCAGTTACACGAAAAAACAATTTTTAACATTAATTTTTAAAACTTTGACTTCCAAATTCTCTCTCTTCCTCCTTCCCCAGCCCCCTCATTGAGAAGGCAAGCAATTCAATATAGGTTATACAGGTGTAGTCATGCAAAACATATCCATAATAATCATGTTGTGAAAGAAAGCACAGACAAAAAAGCTCAAGAAAAATAAAGAAAAGAAAAAAATAAAGTAACAAAAAGTATGCTTCAATCTATATTCAGTTTTGTGTGCTTCAATCTGTATGCCAGTTCTTTCTCTGCAGATGGAGAGCATTTTTCATCATAAGTCCTTCAGAGGTCTCTTGGATCATTGTATCGCTAAGAATAGCGAAGTCATTCACAGCTGATCATCTTAACAATATTGCTGTTACTTTGTACACAATACATTTCACTTTTCATCAACCCATGAAAGTCTTTCCAGGTTTTTCTGAGAACATCTTGCTCATCATTTCTTATAGTGCAATAGTATTCCACCACAATTACAAAGCACAACTTGGTCAGTTATTCCCCAATTGATGGGCATCCCCTAAATTTCTAATTCTTTGCCCCAAGAAAAGAACAGCTATAAATATTTTTGTATATATAGATCCTTTTACTTTTTGTTTTTTATCTCTTTTAGGATACAGACCTACTAGTGATATTGCTAGGTCAAAGGGTATGCATAGTTTCATATCCGTTTGAGCATAATGCCAAATGCCTCTGCAGAATGGTTGAATCAGTTCACAGCTTTCGATTACAGGGGCCATCCCTTGATTAACTACTTAAAGGGGCCTATTCACTGAATGGGTGTTACCTCACTCAAAGTGAGACCTGAAAAGACCTTAGCCTGAAAGGGCCAGGGTCTCCCCGTGCATCCTGGGCCATCTCAAGTCATCCTGGTGAATATCAGGCCACTGGACCCATATGGCTCTGGAGGAGAAAGTGAGGCTGGTGACCTGGCATAGCACTCCCTCACTCAAATCAAAGTCAACTGCAAGTCATGTCATCATTTCCCTCTTTGAGAATGAAGGATAAAGACAACAACCACCACCAATGGTGCATTAATGCCTCATTTTCCCCACATCCCTTCCAATATTTGTCATTTACCTTTCCTGTCCTACCAGCCAGTCTAATAGATATCAGAATTTTTTTAATTTCCATTTCTCCAATCAAGAAGGAGTTAGAGCATTTTTTTTCATATTGTTATAGATAGCTTTGATTACTTCATCCAAAAACCGGTATCTTTTGATCATTTATCAATTGAAGAATGGCTCTTATTTTTATACATTTGATTCAGTTCTCTATATGTTTGAGAAATGAGGCCTTTATCAGAGAAACTTGCTTCAAAATTTTTTTTCACAGTTACTATTGCTAACTGTATTTCCCTCCATCTTATCCCCCACCCTACCCCACTATTTCTCAAAAATTCATTAGCTTCCATTTGTTCCATTCCAATTTCTAAAACATTATTTTCTTCAGCGAGCTTTTGGACCTCCTTTTCCATTTAACTACTTATGCTTTTTAAAGCATTTTTCTCCTCATTTGCTTTTTGGATAGTCTGTTTTTAAGGTGTTATTTTCTTCAATATTTTTTGTGTCTCCTTTACCAAGCTATTGACTCACTTTTCAAGATTTTCTTGCGTCTCTCTCATTTCTCTTCCCAATTTTTCCTCTGCTTCTTTTCCTTTATTTTCAAAATGATTTTTGAGCTCTTCCATAGCCTGAGACCAATTCATATTTTTCTTGGAGTCTTTAGATAAAGGAGCTTTGACTTTGTTATCTTTTTCTGAGTGTGCATTTTGATCTTCCTTGTCACCATAGTAACTTTCTATAGTCAGAGCTTTTTTCCCTATTGTTTGCTTGTTTTCCAGCCTATTACTTAACTTTTAACTCTTTGTTAAAGTAGAATTCTGCTTCCATTGTGGGGGGGAGGGTGCACTGGCCCAAGCTTGAGGGGTTTTGCGCTGTTGTTTTCAGAGATAATTCTAAGGATCTGTAAGTTTTCAGTTCTTCCAAGGTGGTATGATCTAAGGAGGGGTGTTTTCTAGTCTCCTAGCCTGTGCTCCAGACTGTGAGTGACCACAAGCTCTCTTTCCTGCCCTGGAACTGTGAGGACAGTTGCCCCTCTACTGTGGCCTCAAGCTCTGGTGTGGTAGTGCTCCTTCTCACCCTGGGACTGCCACCTAGGACTGTGACACATCCAAGTATGGGTAAAGCAACAGAGTCCTGCCTCAGGGCTAGCAAAAAGACCCATCTAATCTCCTTCTAACCAGTTGTACAACCCCCTTACCATCTGTGGACTAAGAGCTCCCAGAAGCAGCTGATTCAGTCAGTCCCAAGGCCTATTCCTGGTTTGCTGTGGCCAGGGCTCTGCTGATGTGGCCTGGGCTGGACTGTGCTCCACTCTCACCCAGGTGTGACAGACCCTTCCTGCTGACCTTCTAAATTGTCTTTGATGTCTGTGGGTTGAGATGTCTGGAAACTGCCACTGCTGCCACTGGTTCAGTCCCCCAAGGCCTGATCCTAGTTTGCTTGGACCCCATCTGTGCTGGTGTGGCAGATCTTTCCTGCCTACCTTCCAAGTTGTCTTGGACTGGAAATTTGTTGTACTCCACTTTTTTGTGGTTTCTGCCACTCTAGAATTTGTTTGGGGTTATTTTTAAAAGTTTTTGGAGGAACTTGGGGACTCAAGGGAGTCCCTGCCTTTACTTTGCCATCCTGGCTCCTTCCTTTACTGATCCCTTTCTATCTGTAGTGTGCCATGTGGAAGGTGGAGTCTTCCTATTAAAAGGGAACCAAAAGGATCTGTGGCCTAGGAAAGCTAGTGTCCCAGGAAGAAGCACAGAGCACAAGGAAATCTGGACTGATTTTTCTTATTGACTTATGGGAATATGGACTCTCAGAGTTGGAAGGGAGATGTTTTTGTATCCATCTCATTCCTGGAGATGAATTCCCTTTATAAAATCACCCAAAACTGATCACCCTCCCTCCATGTGAAGACCATCAAGTATACAGAACACACTTCTTTGAGATACAGTCCACTCCACTTTAGGATAACTTTAGTTCCTGCTTTCATAAATCTAACAACAAACCTTTATTAAGCCACTTTTGTATACAGAGTACTTTAAGATGCTGGAAGAAGTATAAAGTTTCAACAAGACACAGCCTTATCCTCATCACCTACAATCTAGCGTAGGGAAAGACATAAACGAGTAACTATATTTTATTACATAATGATTTCATGAATGATAATATAATATATTACAGAATATATAATACATAATATATATTAGAATAGTGTGCATTGTCTATAACACATTAGAGTTGCAGAGAACATTACATTTAATATCTCATTTTAGCCTCACAAGCCCTATTATTTCCACTTTACAATTGAGGCTGAAAGAGTTAAGGGTCACACAGCAAATAAAAACCTGAGGTGGGATTTGAAATTTCTTCCTGACTCCAGGTTCAGAACTGCACCATTTTGCTATCCCATTAGAGAATTGAAAAATCAAATTGTTGTCTGATGTTCTAAAAGTAAGATCATTTCCTTGTTTGTAAGGGTACTGGGATAGGATACCAGAGAATTTTCCATGAAGGGGGTGGGATTGTAGGAATGCATGGAAATTCTACAAAGAGAGGGAGAGATATCCCAGGTCCCTTTGTAAGGGACCTATAAAAGTCAGTGGAAAAAGTACTGAAAACCAACAGGCAGAAACCATGGAAAAGAATATCAAATTAGCTTGAAGAATCCAAGATAATTAATACCTTAAGATTAAGTTCATTTTACCGAGTGACGCAACGGCTAGAACCTCTGAGCCCATACGACAAGAATATTAGATGCATTACTGTACAGAACTATCCAAAGCCCTCCCAGCCCTCCAAGGAAGTGAGCTGCAGAGACAGTGTGTAACGATGATTGCGGCGGGTAGCAGAACTTGAAAGAACAGAGTGATTTTTTCACCTACGCAGAACTCCAAACTCCTGAGATCGAATGAGAATGTTTACTGAGTAGAGCTCTGCCTTAAGTCTATTATTATATGTGCATCAACTACTATAATCCAAAAGCAATTTAATGAAAACATGGAATGACTTATTGACAGATTAATCCCACACTTTAGCTAAAAATCTATCTAGAAATGGAGAAAAAAAATCTAACTGAGAAAGCTATGTCAATTTTCCTGTTTAGAAAGAAGTCTGAGATGGGGTGATGTGGTTTTTCGGGTCATCTAATAGCATTTTCTCAACACTCTTCTTGACCTTGACCTTGAGTATTTGCCACTCTTGATCACTTTCTCTCCCTAGAAATTCTCTTTTCTCTGGGTTTTCGTGACCCTGCTCTGCTCTCCCCTTGTTCTCCTCCGACTTTCCTTTTCAGTCTACTTCGCTCATTCATCTAGATCACACCCACTATCTGAATTTTCTGCAAGGTTCTGTCCTAGGCCTTCTACTTTATCTCCATTGGTGACTTCATGAGCTCCCATGAGTTAATTACAATCTCTATTAGAATAACTATGTATCCAGCCCTAGTCTCTCCCTTGAGCTTCATTTCCACATCACCAACCATACGTGTTCAGCTGGATGCCCCATAGTCTGTCAATAAGCATTGATTAATCATCTATTAAGTTCCAGGCATTGGGCTAAGTGCTGGAAGCTCAACCTCAACATATCCAAAATAGGACTCATATCTTTTCCCCAAAATCATCCCTCATCTATTGGAGGGCACAATCATTCTATTCTTCTAGTTATCTGGGTTTATGACCCCAACCTCAGCTCATTATTCTCACTCATTCAGTTGCCAAATCTTGCATTTCAATTTCCACAACATCTATCATATCTGTCGCTTCCTCTCTACTCCTATAGCCATGACCCCTAACTTAGATCTCATCACCTTTCACCTTCTATAGCCTCTGATTTGGTATCACTCCCTCAAGCCTGTCCCCACCCCCACCCCCAACTCAATCCATCCTTCATAGTTTGCAAAGTGATATTCTCAAAGTACATATCAGACCATCACCACTAAAACTCCTTATTCAATAAACTCCAATGGCTCGCTATTACACTTAAGATCAAATATAAACTTTTCTGACATTTAGAGCTCTTCCATAACTTGTCCCTTCCTACATTTCTATTCTTCTTACACATTACTCCCCTCTGTGGACTCTGTGGTCCAACCATATTGGTCTCTGCTGTTCCATATCCAAAGTGCTCCAGCTCCCATCTCTGAGCTTTTTGTATTGCCTGCCCCCCTTGTTTGGAAAGCGCTCCCTCCTTATCTCTTTCTATTAGAATTCCCAGTTTTCTTCAAGGCTAAGCTCAAGTATCATCTTATACATGAAAGAATTCTGGTATAATGATGAAAATGGTTGTGGTGGTGGTGGTGGTTGTAGCTAACATTTATGTAACATGTTAGATCTGCAAAGTACTTTCCATATATTATTGCATTTGGTCCATGGTTCTCCAAGCTATTAGCAGACTCCCTCTCCAATCTACCTGGTATCTATTTTGTACATTACATAATAAATGCTTATTGATTGGTTGATAGGTATATCTGCAGAAATGTGGCCTACTGTTCAGAAAGATTTTTGTGTTAATTAATGGGTGGTTCAGGTTAAAACTTGTAAAGTTGATGTTTCTGCATTAATAAACATGGAACTCCAGAATCAAATTTCCACTGAAGAAAAGGGATTTATTTCTACTCTTTCACATCTCACATTATCACTAGCCATGTCCATGGGCATCTATGTTATGGACAAACCAAAATCACTTCTTCACATAGAAGGATTCCACCTTCTCTAATGAGCTCCCAGAAGCTGCACAGCTTCTCTAATCAAAAGAGCTCCCAGATCAGCTGCAGGGTTGTCTTCAATCGGTTCACCCATTGTAGATAGGGAATAAGAGCAGCTAGGTGTCATAGTGGATAGAGCCCTAGGCCTGGAGTCAGGAAGACCTGAGTTCAAATCTAGCCTTAGACACTTACTAGCTGTGTGACCCTTGGTAAATTATTTAACCCTGTTTGCCTCAGTTTCCTTATCTATAAAATGAGAAGGAAATGGCAAACCACTCCAGTATCTTTGCCAAGAAAACCCCAAGAAAGGTCACAAAGAGTCAGATACAACTGAACAACAACAGGGCTAAAGAGACAAGTTCAGAAAGTTCTTCACACCACAGGAGGATTTTGCATCCTCCAAGCATCTTCTAGAATGGTAAAAAAAAAAAAAAACAAAACACTAGAGAATCCTGGGAGAGGGATAAAATATAACACAACCAGCCTTCAGGCAGTGGTGGCCCTTGTAATCAAAAGAGTGTGCCTTTTAATATCTGTTCTTTGGGGCCAAGATACTTATTCAAAATTTACAAAATTCTTAAAAAAAGTATCTTCTAGCAGCTGCAGAGGTCACCTCCAATGAACTTCCAGCAGCGACAGAGCCTATGTGCTTCATTCAGCCCTCTCGGTTGATTTAGCTTGAAGTAGTGGTGTTTCTCTCTCAATTTTTACTTGCTTTGCTTCTTTGAAGTAGCAGGGGGCAGGCTCCACTTTTTTGTCTCTATTCAACTTCTCCGGTCAGGAAGCTACTGTGTCTTCTCATTCCTTTGATTTTTTTTTTTTAAATCACTTCTCATCTTATTTCTCATCTCTTGGGCTCTTCTTCTAATGCTTCAAATCACGGCCTTCTCATGAATAGTGAAACATTTCTAACTTAGATGAAAAACTCCAATCCCACAGTTCTATCATGTATGACACAAACAAGATGTATTTTTCCTCTACTGTACAAACCATTCCTTGACATGATTTCTCAGTTATAATCTTCCAAATCCTGAAAAGTCTTACGTAAATGAACGGATGGACAATGATGCACCGTCATCATAATGTTCTTGAATATGAGCTGCTTTCAAAAAGCTCCTCTAAGTTTACGTTAGCTAAGGAGCCCAGGTTCTCAGAACTACATTAATCTGCTTTTATCACATAAATATTGTTTTCCTGCCCTTTTCAGCAAATAAAAAAGTCCACAAATGAAAGAAATTGTACTTTACACTTGGATTCAGCATTTGCTTTTCTCGTAGGGAGATGTCATTTCCCCCATTCGTGTGTGTGCGTGCGTGCGTGTGTGTGTGTGTGTGCACGCGCGTGTGCGTGTGTGTGTCCTTGCCAGTCAAATATATTTAGTAAATACAGGACATAGATTAAAAGGATTAAATGACTTTTGTCGATTGCCTTGGAGTAGCTCCATTTAGCATATTTTTATTCTTGTGTTTTCCCCCTCACACTCATTTTTATGTGGGAGAAGAATTCCAGGCTTAAAAAAAAGTAGAACTTCTGATCCAGATAGCCCTCTGTTTATTGGAAGGAAAACTCCTAAAATAATTATGAAGGGAGGCATTTTGAAATTCAGTCATTAAATATGAGTTGTAAAGACTTTCTAACCCAAAGTCAGACACTTAGGATGGAGATGGCCCTCGGTGAGCAGGAAGTGGAGGTATTAAAATAGAATTAAAGCATTCAAAGATCTTGACCTCTGGACTGAAGACAAGAAACTCCTTTTTGAGTGGAAAAGGAAAATATTTTGTTTTTCTTTTTTCATAGAGAGACGTCATTTGCCCCATTATAGATTGATTGGAAAGAGGTAGTAACTATGCCTACGTCATTTGAGAATTCCAATTAAACCAGAAGCCGGAAGTTGGAACAAGCTCTGTGTTTTAGGCAGTTGGTGTTCAAAAGACTATTTGTTATCTATGTTCTAAATATGAAAAACATAGATTGGTATTCAGACTGGCTCTGGGGTGAGAAAAAGCTGGTATGACAGAGGAGTTCAGAGGGAAGGTTAACAAGCACACAGGAATCTGGTTCTGGGAAAGCTATTTGAATTAAGACTGAGAAGCAGATAGACAATATCCTGCTAGGTCTGTGGGGAGGGGAGGGAGGGAGAGAGAAATAGAATTTGGAACTCAAAACTTTTTTTAAAAAATCATTAAAATTGTTTGAGTAATTGGGGGAAAAGTAAAATATTATTTTTTCAAAAATACCTAAGTCTGATAATCTGATTCACTCATTGTCCTCTGGACTGCAATCTCTTTGTACTACAGATTTGTGGCTACACCCATCAACTCCCTTCCTTCTTATATAATGTACGATTGCTAGGCTACCACTCATCTCTATCAAGTTCAACCAGGAGAGTTGAAGGAGGAAGATATTGCAGGGCAATGGCGTGAATAAAGGCATAGTCCCCACTGGACGTATATGAGCAAGATTGTGTAGTCTAAGTTGGCTAGAATGAAACACAGAAAAGGGGGAATTGTATGAAATAAGGCTGGATAAGACATGCCTTATTACAGGGGCCTTGTATGTCAGGCTAAAGAGTCTGAGTTATTCTGTGTAAAAAATAGGAAGCCGCTAAAAGGTTTTAAGCAGAAGACTGACATAATAATAACCTGACATTTATATGGTGTTTTAAGGTTGTGAGGCAATTTACATACATTATCTCATTTGAGCCTTAACTAGGATGTAAATACCACTAAAACTATGAAACGTTAAGTGACTTTCCCAGGGTCACACAGCTAGAAAGTGTCTGAAATAGGATTTGAACCCAAGTCTTGCTTCTCAATTATCAACTCTGACCAGATTTGTGTCTAAGAAGTTTAGTCTGGAAGCAGTATGGTGTATAGGTAGAAGAACTTCAGATGAGAAGATTGGTTAAGAATTGCTATAATCTAAATAAGCTGATGACAAGGACCTGTATTAGAGCAGGGATGATGAAAATAGAACTAAGCAGATGCAGAAGCTATTCCAGGTAAGGACTTCATGACTAATTGGAGGGTGAAGGAGAAAGAATGGCAAGCTGGAGCTAAATGTAATGGTCATGAATGTTAAATTCTGCATTTGTATCAAAACAGAGAGTTGTAGAAGAACAATATGGAAGACATGGATAGGAAGCAATTAATGAGAAGAGGCCCTGGGAGTTTTAAGAGAATGCAAAGTTAATATCATCAGTTGTGTGATATGCAGCAAAAACCTGGTAAGGCAAACTCAGGCTATGTTCAAAGAAATGCAGTAAGCAGAATGAAGTGGACAAGAGTTCTAATGTACTCTACCCTGACCTGACTATATCTGAAATATTACATCCTTTTGGACATCACACTTTGGGAGAGACATGGGCATGTTGGAGAACATCCAAAGGAGAAAATCAGGACAGTGAAATGACCACAAAAAGAATATAAACTCCTTGAAGGTATGAACTGTTGCATTTTTGTCTTTGCACCCGAAGTACCTAGCATATACTAGAAGTTTAATAAATGCTCATTGGTTAATTCATTATCCAGAAATCTTGCCATACATATCAATAAATAAAATGGGGCTGTTGAACTTGCAAAGATTTATTGGGGGCGGGATACATCTTATGATATTTGAAGAATTATCATATAGAAAAGAGGAATAAGACTAATAGGTGGAATTCATAGTGCGGTGTACAAAAAGTTCTGGAGACATAGTTTCTGGGTAATTGATCATTTTTCCAATTATTGCTAGTGGATAATTAATAAAAGGATTGGTCATTTGGCTGTCTTTTATGAACCAAAGACAGACCATGGCAGCTCACTGATGCTCCTATACCCTTGGAAGAGTGAACCTGACAGACAGCAATCAACTCTGATTGGTTAACAATTAATGAGAAAACTAATGTTACCATAAGATGTGGACGTATTCTAATGAGGGGCTGGAGACCTGACTTTGATTATGTCACTTTTACTCCCAGACCACCCCTAGCCCTAGGCAATCTAGACAAAGCATCTATCCCCAACCCAAGCCTGAGTAGAACATAATGGACTTCCTCACTTGAGTGAAGTCTGAATGAGAATGAGGAGAAAGTTAAACCAATCTCATTATCAGTAATGTCCTTCAGATGCTGATTTGACCTAGTAGAGAGTGAGGAAATAGAAAGGGGAAAACCCTCGATCTCCTAATAATTGGCTATTTAATAATCATTTCTTTCAATAGGGAGGCAAAATTTGATTCCATATAAAGAAAAATTATAAAAATTGCAGGATTCTCTCAGGAAATATTGAACTCCCTAACACTGGAGTATTCAATCTAAGAAGAGATGATTATTTGTGAAGAATTTTGAAGGGAAAATTCAGGCTGTGTCTGTGTGTAAGGGTTAGATCTCTGACATCCCTTCTAACTCTGTAGCTCTTTGATCATTATGAATGAGGAAAATATATTCTTGGATTTATATCAGGTACAAATGATAACTAACTGGAAAATGTATGGAGCCCACTATGTTAGAGTAACTATGAATCTGACATCGCAAAATTCCATTCCTAAGAGGAAGGCAAAAAGAAGTTGTTTTCTAATACATAATCAATACAATTAAAGTGCAAGACACTCTGCTAGGCCTGCTAAGGATTAGTATGATTTATGATGCAGACACCTGGCCATTAACAACCAGAGGGAGATGACAAATCACATGACATAGAAAATGCAGTAGATTAGTGCTAATCCAAACTACATGGGAACAACTGACCTGAAAAAGAAAAAAGCTTCAAATTTAAATGTAAGTCATGGGATTCCCAGCCAGTTGGGAATTTTAAAAACACATATTGGTTGCAGGGCATCCAGCCTGTTTGTCTTGCTTTGTGGCAAACCACTTCTATTGATTCCACTGATAAGAAAATAACATGAATTGGAGATGCATTGCTTGAGAAATAGAATGTCTGTGGAGGTCCCTTCCCAACTGACAAATCCTTTTCTTGTTGCATTCATGGTCTCTTTTTATTTTTTGGTTTCTATTTACCAGATTTTATTTTCTTCACAGCTTTTGGACTTCTTTGATGCTTATATAATATATGACTGACACACATCTGCAAACCCCCATTGGAAATTTTTTAGTACTTTCCTATATGGCCAGAGCTATGGAAAAGTCATCCTTGCCCCAACTCCATGGACATTGACAGTTTTAAAACATAATTCTGATTACAAAATTAAAAAGAAAAGCATTCCAATTGAATCAACCCTAAGATGAAAAACATCACAATCACATGTTTTATCTTCCATAAAATAGGCCAAATGACAACATCCCTGCCTTCTTGGTATGATATTGCGTTTCCATCAGGTTTTCCCACAGTGAGGTAGCATGGCCTGGCAGTTGGTGTTACATGGGGCCTTTATTCTTTATTGATTCAGGCCCTTCCATTCATGAGAAAGGAGTGATTCTATGCATGAGCAGAGGTCAAAAGGCTACCATTTTAAATTGCAACACGCACTGCCATTACATGGAAATTGGAATACCTGCTGCCCGATGACAGGGACATGGTAACATTATTTGTTGGTTATTTTGCATTCCCTTGACCTTACAAGTATTTCAGGGCCTCTTTGAATTGCAAAACCCCATGCTATGACTTTCTCAATATGCCTTAGATTATGGACATTCCGCTACTATTACCCCTCCTTGCAATACATCTGAAAAGATGCCCATTGGTTGAGAGAACGTGTGTACCAAAGCTTTCATGTATTATTTCTCCTTTTTAACAGTTATACAAGTTATCTACAACATTGGTACAATGCAGATTCTCTGGAAGCAGTACTATGCAGTGAAAAGGATACTAGCCTGAGGGTCAGAAGACCTGAGCTTGAATTTCAACTATTCTCCTGACTTGTATGACTGTGGACAAGTGAATTAATCTCTAATACTTTCCCATCTGCAACATGGGAGTAATAGTGTTTGTACTACCTACCTCAAAGGATTGTGAGGTCATGAAGAAATAGTGTGCAGACCATGTCATTATTTAAATGGAGCGTCTACTAGTTATTTCTTCATCTATATATGCAACTTTCCAATCATTTGCCCAGCTCTAAGATTGCAGTGGCCACAACTCTGCCTCCCTTAAATCCAATTCACTCACAAGTCATCACCTGCAAAGTCACTGGTCCTCTTCAAAATGAAGGAGGAACAAACAATAAAACAGAAAAGGGTTCTTGAGTCTGTGGATTTTTAAAAACGTTTTTATAATTGTATTTCGAAATAATTGGTTTCTTTTGTGGTACCATGTATGCTATTTAATACGTTTAAGAACAAAGGGGTCCAGAGATTTTGCCAGACTGTCAAAAGGTTAAGAAGTTTGCTATGAAGTGATAACGTATTGATTCAGGGATCAAGAATTCCGTGAAAGTTTGAGAGGGGCCACTGCGAATTTCACTCTGCCAGGACTTGCCAGGTAAAACATAGACTGACCTAAAATAGTGAGACCTGCCATGTTGAATTCTTTCTAAATTATAAGTAGAATTTATCCTGGGCAGCTATGTGGCACAGTGCCAGTTCTGGAATGGGGAAGACTCATCTTCCAGAGTTCAAATCTGACCAGATATTTAACTAATTGTGTGACCCTGAGCAAGTCACTTAACCCTGCTTGCCTCAGTTTCTTCATCTGTAAAATGAGCTAGAGAAGGAAATGGCAAACCCCTCTAGCATCATTGCCAAGAAAACCCCAAGTGAGGTCACAAAGAGCTGGACATGACTGAAACAACTTAAAACAATAAGAGTTTATCCTACTGCTGCCCACTAATATGACCAGTTGGCCATATTGGCCTGATCTCCAAACAAAACAGTGAGTCCTTTCCTCTCTTCTTCATCACCTGACTCAATGAGAGTTGTAACATTTCTAAGAATACTGTATCCTACAGTCATCTGGCTGAATATTCCACCATTTTCAGCAGTCGCCATTTCTTGATGTATCCCAGAGTCTGGGAGTTCTGGATTCCAGACGTAACTGGGGGATAAATAATGTATATTCTCAGTGGTGGGATTCAAATGAATTAACAACTGGTTCTCCACAGAACTGAGCCAAGGCACTGCCCCCGCTGCTGAAGTGGTGGGTGCAGCCCCCACCCCTGCTAACAACTGGTTCACCAAATTCAACCTAAAATTGCCTAATTTTAGGTTGAGTTCTGCGAACCAGCTGAATCCCACCACTGTATATACTATTTCTTTGACAACAAATAGCCTTGATCAAGTGAGCAGTGAGTGTGGACTCCTTCTTTGTCTGAAATTTGAATTAGAACACTGAATCATGGATCAACATAATCTGTCCCTATTAATTCTTCTCTTCCAGCTTCTCAGGTCCCTAGGGAGATCAAAGTCCTACCATCTACCTTGCAAACTTACTTCTAGAAAGGCCCCCTATAGAAAGCAATGCCATAGAGTGAGCTAAGAAGAAAAAAGTATCAAACATGGAGTCTGGCGGGAGATTTCATAGAACTGCAACCAGAGCCATGTTCTAAGAGACCTTTCTCTCAAGGATCTATCTGACTGAAATGCCATATATGCATAGCATGAATTCGTAACCTCTGAAAGTCTTATCTCCAGTGGTGGGATTCAAATAAACTAATAACTGGTTCCGAGCCCAAGCGCTGCTGCCGCTGCTGACATGGTGGGCCCAGGCCCCGCCCCTGCTAACAACCAGTTTGCTGAGTTCAACCTAAAATTAGGTACCGGTTCTACCAAACCAGTGGGAACCAGCTGAATCCCACCACTGCATCTCACTTCTCATCAATTCATAGGCCCGTTGCTTAATTCTACTTTAATTTTAATAAGGTGATGTGGTTCAGGACAACTCCCACAAAGACCCCTAGGTGGTGAAGCAAATAAAAGTATTGGGCCTGGAGTCAGGAAGATGGAAGTTCAAATGCAGCCCTGATACCTCTTAATTACGTAAGCTTGGGAAAGCTATCTGCCTCAGTTTCCTCAGCTATAAATGGGTATTATAATAATAGCATTTACCTCGTAGGGTTTTGAGGAGGAATAGTCATGATTCATTTGGCACAGTGCCTGACACAAAGTAGGCACTTTAATACTAGAACTCAAAATCTTATAAAAGTGAATTTGAAAACTAAAAATAAATTAATTAATTAATCTAAAAAAAATTTTTTTAAAAAAAGAAAATATGTCTAGTCCTATTCCCACCCCTCACTATTGCCTTTGAGGAGTTTCCTTATGTGTCGTTTAATTTTTTTTCCTGAAATTGGGCAATTTATCAGCATCTTACTATGACAATCTGAAATATAATGCATACATTTTAAACATTCAGCCATTTGAGTGTTTTTGGCATATTACTGGGTAAACTGGTTTCCAATAAATTTCTTCATATTTAAAAAAAAATTAAAAATAAATAAATGTTTGTTCCTGTCTCTCACCATCCACCCTCCACTGGGTGCAACGGAAAGAGCACAAGCTCCAGAGTCAGAGCATTGGGCTTCAAATCCTACATTTTGTCCTTACTTACCTATGTGACCTTGGGTAAGTCAGCCTTCCTGGGCCTCAATTTCTTCACCTAAAATATGAGGGAATTAAACCGAGTAGCCTCTGAGTCTCCTTTCCACTTTAGGTCTCCGATCCTATGCTTCAAGCCCTGTCTGCTCTTTACTGTGTGTGAAACCTTGGGAAAATCACTTAATCCTTCTGATTCTCTGTTTCCTCACTGTGTTGCCAGATTGTTGTAAGAAAAGTACCTTTTAAACAATAAATTATTGTACAAATGTAACCAACTATTATTCTTTAAAAGGCTTTTAGGCCTTCTCTTGAACAGTACTGTGTATTTATAAAGCCTGTTAAGACTTCAGGTCACAAGCTATCCAAGAAACTCCAGTCTATGTTATACTCTTCCTGACTGTCTGCAGTTTTCTACATAATTTCACCCACTTAGGGAAAATTTTTACCTTTATATTTTAAATTCTTACTTACTTTACTGAATTCTTTCATGGATTTCCTACTGCAATTAAAAAAGAAAACTAAAGAAATAAAAGTAAGTCCAATTTTTCTTTGAGGTTGAACTCAATAGATTTGCATCAACTTACTATGGTAGAAAGGGAAAATATTCATTCCTAATGCCATTTTCTGGTTGCTCATATACAAAAAAAAAGCATTTGTTTTTCTTTATTCAATAATGATATCTAATGCATTTCAAAAGAGTGACTGAGTCTCTCATAAAATAAGAGTATAGGTAAAATGAACAGAATACCCATTCCAAGATTATTGCTCAGAAGAAGAGGAAAAGGCTCATATGATTATAACTAGGTGACACAGGGGATACAGCGCCAGGCCAGGAGTCATAAAGACCTGAATGTAAACCCAGCCTCAGACACTTACTAGTTGTGTGACCCTGGGAAAGTCACAGCCTCTGTAAAATGGGGAAAATAATAGCACCTCCCTCCCAGGGTTGTTGTGAGAATCAAAGATAGTCATTGGAAAGCACTTGGCACAGTGCTTGGCACATAGTAAGCACTACATAAATGTTAGTTATTTCTATTACCCATGATAACTGATACTGTATGCTTGGGGAAAGGTGTTTACTCCTGCTCTGTAATAAAAAGACTTTGAATGGGAGAAACTGAGGGAAAAAAGATTAGAGAATGAGGCAGAATACAGTACTAGCAAAATATTGAGGACAGAAAATTATTTCTTTCTTACAATTAGGAACAGTATTTGTAATGGCAAGAAAAGTGGGACTTTTTGCTGTTTGTTTCTTTTGGAGTGCTTCTCAACACTAAGACAATCAAGTGCCTTTGAGTCTTGCCTTTGTTTGAATCAAGAGTCTTTGATAACCTGCTTAAGTCACACGAAAGCCTAAGTCACATGAGTTTGAGTCACACCGTTGTGACTCCTTCTGTGTGCAGACCCTAAAGAAGGGTATATATAAATATATATATATAAAGAAGGGTAGCCATGAAGCTCAGAATTCAGTCCAAGGAGAAGGAGGGAGAGAGGGAGAGACAGAGAGAACTGCAAGGGCTCTCGAAACTGCTGGAGGAGAGGATGTGGGCAAACAGATAGCTAGGATTCATGAGTGAGTGTTTATGGGAAGGCCCCAACAGAGGGGAAGGTTACAGGATGGCTTGGCTCCTTGCTGTGATACTGTGTTTTAATTTCCTTGCTGTTATGTTGAAGTGGACTTACTGGTTTGGGGATAGAATTGTTGCTATGTCAAATTGGAATTATTGGTTTTGGGATTTGATCCTCTGCTGTCTGAATAAATGTTTTACTTCTTCTGCCTTCTATATAGAGAGTCTCTCATATTTTCAATTCTGAACTATACAGACATATTCATGGTCACCATTGATATCATGAATCTTGCCTTATTGATACAGCATTCTATCATGAAGGGAACTGGAGTTTGAAAAAGAAAATCTGTGTTTTAATCCCAGCTTTGCCATGTACCATGTGACTTTGGGTCAAGTAGCACTGATACATTATATCAAAAAACTATCCTTCTCTCTTGGTCCCAGTTTCCTTCTCTATAAAATGATAGGTTGGACTAAAGGGCCTATAAAGGCCTTTCCAACTCAAAAGCTCTATCCTATTCAGTATATCAGTGATATGCTTTTAGTAGGACTGAACAAATGTATTTTGATTAAATAAGTAAAACTGAAGGTAAGTTGAAGCTAACTGTGAGGCCTATGTCAATTAACCTCTCCTACCTTGTGCGAGCCACCAAACTCTTTATATCCTGTACATCAGATTCATTAGACAAGAAAAGGTCTTTTCATCATAGCCAGATTAAACTGAGATGGACTTCAAAGCATTCTAGGCTCATTAGCTTTTTTTTTTTTTTTAGTATTTTTTAAAATTTTGAATTTAAACACCAAAAAAGAACATTTCCTTACATGTAGCAGAAGACACAAAGAACTTTCTTTATGAAACTGTGAATCTCTATTTCATAATGCTTACTTATTAAAATATATTTTCAAAACTGCCCTGCTTGTCTTTGCTTCCTTCTGAACTTCCTTCTTTTTTTCATACATTTTTAAAATGTTTTCAGTGACCTTCATTTTTTGTCATTATTATCACTAACCATCTCCTGCTCCCCACTCAAAACTGAAAGGAAAAAAAAAAACTTTTGTAACAAAAAAGCTTTGTCAAACAAAATGAATCCAACCAAGTAGCCATGTCCAAAGACATACCTCTTTCTGCACTGTGTGTCCACTATTTTCCTGTGAAGGATAATATGTTTCATTATAGAACCTTTGGAGACATGGAGACAATAGCATTGCATTGATCAGAGTTCTCAAGTTTTTCAAAGTTCTTTGTCTTCATAATGTTGTGTCATATGAATTGTCCTGATTCTGCTCATTTCACTCTCACTTCATACCTCCCAGGTTTCTCTGAAATTTTCTCTTTCATTTCCCTTTCGCATATATTCCTATGCCCTTATTTGTTTAGTCATTCATTCACCAGTGGTCTGAGGCAATCTTAGGCACCTCCTTAGTTTGGAGTTATTTTCTTTTCCCCACTTTTAAGCTCCTTTATCATGTAAATTTGTTGGAAAGGTTTTTTTCCCAGTTATCTATTTCTCTCCTAATTTCAACTGCATTAGATTTGTTTGTGCAAAACCTTAAAAATTTTATATTACCAAAATTATCAATTTTATTTTGGATGACCTCTATCGCCTGTTTAATCATGAACTCTGCCCTTACCCATAGATCCAAAAGGTATTCCCCCCCCCCCTACTCCTCTAATTTGTTTACCTTGTGACATATCTAGGTCACATATCTATTTGGAGTTTATCTAAGTATATACTGTGGGGTGTTCATTTAAACCTAATTTCTGCCCTCAGGGTTTCTGGCCAAAACAAAAACAGTTGCTATTTACATTCCACCAGAGCTGTCAGGGCCCAAACAAAGACCAGGTGGGGCATGGGCTGGGACCTATTACCCGCCAATTAATGAGAGCCACAGTGATTTGGGTTTAAGGCATGGTTCTCAAGAAAGAAATTGAGCCCATAAACCCCAAGAAAGCCTTCTAGGTTTCTGCTATCAAAATTTACATTCGTTTCAACAGAGCACCCACTGGTAAGGGTATGATACCCTATGTGGACAGAGGGAGAGGAAGGAGGGGAGGAAAAGAAAGAAGTGGAGAGGAGAAGAGAAGAGAGGAGAAGGAAAGGAGAGGAGAGGAGAGGAGAGGAGGGGAAGGGGAGGGGAGGGGAATAGAGAAGGAAGGAAGGAAGGAAGGAAAGAAAGAAGGAAAAACGGAAGGAAGAACAGAAGGAAGGAGCTGTGTTGCCCAAGTGGAACTGGCTAGTTGGGTTCCCAGTGGGGCAGCACATAGCATTCACAGGTTATTATTTATCCTTCATTCTCAAAGAGAACCATAACATCAGGAAGGTGATGCCATGACTTGCAAGTGAATTGAATTTAAGTAAGAGAGGGCTGTGCTAAGTCACCAGCCTCACTCTCTCCTCTGCAGCCATCTGGGCCCAGTGGCAAGATATAGATCAGGACAACTGGAGATGGCCCTGGGTACAGTGGGAGATCTTGGCCTTTTTAAGCTAAGGTCTTTGCCAGGTCTCAGTTGAGACTATTCAGTGATAGAGGTTAGGTAAGAAATGAGGCAAAGAATGATCTCTTTTACCTAGTCAAAAAAAAATTTTTTTGTTTTGGACATCCCCTTTCTGATGCCATGGTCCTCTTCAGGAATGAAAGACAAACAGCAACATCAACAACAATTTCTGCTAGACTGCTGTCAATTTTTTTCAACGGTTTTTGTTAAATAATGATTCCAGGTCATTTTGGTTCTCAGGCCACCATGCTATTCATTCTGTCATGCTGCCTGTTCAGTATTAATTAAAGTTATATTTTCACTTGTTATAGATTTGATGCATAACAGAAGAGAACACAGTGATATTTAGGAGACACAAACAAACAGGTAGCAGATAGCTTTGAAGCTAATGTGTTAAGTTTATTATATTCTTTGAAAAAATGAGACTTGTATATAACATATTCATAGTTTCATGTAGTCATCTTTTTTGCACTTCTAATTAGATGGAAATGTTCATGTTTGTTGATGATTCCAAATTCAATAAAACAAAAAAGAAGGGATTGAAGTTAAAATAAATGAATACACAAAGATTTTTTTATGAGTGTAAAGGAGGTTGTTTGTTTTATTTTGACCATAGAGGTTATATGTGTCCACATGGATCTGTCTATGTGTGACTCACAAAGAGGAATACATATGTATTTCTAGAGTCTCCTCTACCCTCTACCCAGCTTCCACCAAGCTGGAGGTTTGTACCAGGGCTGGACATTCTGCTCTCCTCTGATAAAAAGTCTCAAGCTAGAATTAGATTTATATGTTCCCTTAAATATTCAGTCTCAAGAAATAAATTTCAAGTTCAGGTTGAGCTCCTGGTAGCAATTTCTTAGCTGGGAAAGAATTCCCCAAACTATAGATCCAAGATGCCCTTCCCCACCAAGTGCCAACTTCCACAATGATCACACTGTGACATACTAGATGAACCCATTTATCTAAGCCAATAGGAAACAAATTAGAGAAGAAATATAGATCAGAATGTATACTAGACAATGTATGCTCTCCATTGGGAGTGAGATATCTCAGCTCAGTGGAGAGAGGGGAGAGGAGGAGGAGGAGGAGGAGAGAGAGAGAGAGAGACAGAGAGAGAGAGAGAGAGAGTGTGCTCCCCAAGTGGAAGTTCTGCATTTAGGGACATGATAAAGGTGCTGGCTCCTCTGCATGTCAGAATCTTTCCAGTGTTTCTTTCTTTTCATGAACGTGAAGAGAATCTGAAATCATGGATCTTCTCTCTCAAATCTGGAAGCCAGAAGGCCAGTATCTCTTTTTTCCCTTGAGCTCTCATCAATTCTGCCCCTTAACAGGCCAAGAACATTGGCCAATCAATCTCCACCAATGAGGAGAGTCTCATGCAAACAGGATTTGGGGTGCAGGTTAACTAAGAAATGAGAAGATTCCTAGGCAAACAGACTTTCAGGTGCATGCTGCCTAAGAAATCCCACTGTCAAGTTCCCAAATTTTACCTTAAATGGATAAACATCCATTTGCACGCAAACCATATAAAACCCAATCTAAGTAATTTAGTGAAAAACTACTTACTTAGCAGTTGGGGAGCATCATAATATATTGAAAAAGTACCATGGACCAAGTATTATGAACTCACACATTTAGAACTCAAAGGAACTTTAGCAGGTGTTTATTTCAATTCCCCTTGTTTTAAATATGGAGAAACTTAGTCCCAGTTAAGTGACTTACCCATAGTCACACAAGTAGTACCTTTCAGAGGCAGAATTTGAACTCAGGTTCTCTGAGGTCAAATCTAGTGTTGCAGCCCATTGAGTCAGTAGACCTGTGTTTGTGTCTTGGTTCTAGTAATTTTTAGATCTATAGCCCTGAGTAAGGGACTTGACCAATCAGTTTCCTCTTCTATAAACTGGGAATGATAATAGCTGTCACTCTTCAGGGATATTGTAAGGAAGTCACTTTGTAAACTCCAAAGTGATACGTGGCCAGGCTTGGTGGCCAAGCTGGTAATCCCCACTACTGGGGAAGGCTGCAGCTGCTAGAGCTCTCCAACTTGAGAGTTCTGAGCTCCAGTGGGCCATCCTGATAGGGTGCCTGGAGTGAATATGGTAAGGGAGAGGGGAGAGGGACCAGACCGCCTAAGGTGGAGTGAACTGGCCCAGGTCAGAAACAGAGCAAGTCAAAGCTCCCCTGATTATCAGTGGCAGGGTCAGGCCAATGAGGAGCCAGGGCGCTTTAGGCCTGGACATGATGGGGAAATCCAATATTTTTAAAAATATTTTAAAGAGTTAGATAAACGTGAACTGAGTGGACCATTTTGTTGTCACTTATGCCAATATTTCTCAAAGAATGGTCCAAGATCATTGGGGTCTTTCAGGGGACACTTATATTTGCAAAGTGCCTAGTGCAGATAGATTCTGGCAGTGCCCATACTAACTATTGCTGGGATGCATTATGGTTGCTTGTTGGTTTTACTATGGGCTTTAACCTTGAGCAAGTAACTCATCAGACAATTACTAATGACAATTCAGCTCTAATATTCTGTTGTAGGCAGCTGGGTGGTGCACCAGATATGGCACTGAGCCTTAAGTGAGAAACACCTTACTAACTATGTGATCTTGGGCAAGTGGCTTACCTCGTTTGCCTCAGCTTCATCATGTATAAAATGGGGATCATAATGGCACCCACCCTTTTCCCCCTCAGGCTGTTGTGAGGCTGTCATGAGATAATATTTGTAAAGTGCTTAGTACAATGCCAGGCACCCAGTAGATGCTAAATAAATGCTACTTTATTTATGTGCCTGTGATTCTATTGAAGCTAGGTGGACCAGTGGATAGAGTGCCAGGCCTAGAGTCAAGAAGACTCATCTTCCTGAGTTCAAATCTGGCTTCAGACACTCAATAGCTGTGTGATTCTGGACAAGTCACTTAACCCTGTTTGCCTCAGTTTCCTCATCTGTAAAACGACCTAGAGAAGGAAATGGCAAAGCACTCCAGTATCTTTGCCAAGAAAACTCCAAATGGGGTCAGGGAGAGTTGTTGGACACAACTGAACAACAGCAATGTAATTCTATTGTATGGATTATCAAAGCAAAGGTTTTCTAAGAACTGGTGAGAAAAATCCACAAATCGATTTGAAGTACTTCACGTTTTGTCTCTAGCTTAACCAAATGATTTGAGGGATTTCCCTTGGACAGCGTGGCTAAGATGGAGTCTGATGAAAAGATGTTTTCTGTCTCCAGAGTTATGGTGCCGTAGGACAGTCAGGTGGGGTTCAAAGCCCTAGCACCGAGCTGGAGACGTACTAGAAGCTCGGGTCTGCAGGACAACCAGAGGTATTTGGTTATAGCCTATGGTGAAGAAAAAGAACCACATCATTTTGTCGGCCCTCTGCTCCCTCTCCCCACTGAAAGCTAGCAGGGTAAGATTAGAAATACAGCCACTTCAAACATGACCACGGCTACACTTTTGTCTCTGGCATGAATTAATAATTCACTTATAATATTTAATGAGAAATAAACATGAGCTTCTCATTAATAGGAAAGGCACTCTTCTCATTCCTTGTGAATGATTTTGTTTTATTTTCATGATGGCAAGTAGAAATAAATGTGACATATGATCTATATAATCTATTGCTCTCAGATGTGTCCAACAGAATTCTTATGAAGCCCTGTACCTATTTACTACTGAAAAAGAGGTGCTATAGTGCATCAAGTAGGGACTCAGCATTGGAAGACCTGGGTTCAAGTGCTGCCTCCGGTGTATACTAACTTTGTGATCCTATAAGGGGTATGCTAGAGTCAGCTGGTAGAGGTTTATAAAAGCTGATTGTCAAATTTTCAGTGTGAGCATTTGTGCCTTAGAAATTGGCAAACCCTGCAAATCATGTCTTGGCTTCTTGGGAGTTTTTTTTTTAATTGTCTAGAGCAGGCCACTTGTGGCTTGCCAAAGTATTGTAGGCAACTGTCATGTGACCCTTGGCAACCACAGGCTATGTGACCACAGTCTGGGTCTAGAGAACTTAAGAAAGCAATGATTAAAATGCTAATAAAGCAGATTAAACTTAAAAGTGTGTCATGTGATTATTTTGGGGGGAGAGCCAGTTGTTAAATATTTGCCAAGACACCTCACATATTAATGCAAGTTAAACTTAAAAAGTGTGTCATATATTTATTTTAGGGAGAGCTGGTTGTTAAATATTTGCCAAGACACCCTCACATATTTTGTGTCCTTCTATTAGAATGTAATCACCTTGAGAACAAGGACTGCTTCTCTTTTTGTATTTCCGCAAGCCCTTTTTGTATCCTCAAGCCCTTAGCACACTAAGCATATAGTAAGTATTTAATGACTGTTTTTTCATTTATTCATTCATACAAATGTTTTTACAAAAATTTGTCTAAAATTGCTCAGAATTAATCCCAGCTATGCCTTGACTGAGAACTGTCTTTCAGGTTCCTTGTGCACTTTTTTTTATTGTTGTTGTCATTTGTCCTTCAATGGTGATGTCTTGACTTGCTCATAAGCTGGATTTAAGTGAGGCAGAGCTATGCACAGTCATCAGCCTCACTCTCTCCTCCAGAGTCATAGAAGTCCGGGGGCAAGACAAAGACCAAGACAACTGGCAAAGGCCCAGGGTGAGCTAGCTACTGAATGAAATTTAAGTTCAATTAAAGAAGTTCTGTCATATATGACTATTAATTCAATCAATCAATCAAGTATTAAGTACCTGCTGGGGCCCAGAGATTTTCTGTAAGTGAAACAAAAACAAAATACTGCAGTACTGCATTTTATCATTTTGACAGGTTTGTGGTGCATTTGAATTTAACTCTGTAAAAATCAACGAAGATTACCCTATACTTCTTGGTATCACTGCCACCTGGTGCTGGCAGGTGCCAAGTTTTTTGGGTACTTGGGAGGGAGAAACCTGGCTCATCAGGATTTGTTTGTAAAGAAAGATAACATAAATTGGAAACATAACATAGAACACTTAAAAACATAATTTAAAATGTTTATTTATAAGCCAATATTCTTCTTTCAACAGTGGCCCTGTGGTTTTCCTCTTGAGAAGATTCTGGCAAGAACCAGAGGGTGAGGTTTGCTATTTTGGGTTTCCTTTCAAACTAGTTAAGGGTAAAGTAACTTAGACAGGCTAAAGATGCTTCTTTCAGCCCTCCCCAGCCCTCTCCCTTGCTCCCAGGGTTGTTTGAGCTGTCTTCTCCTGCTCTGACTTTCCTTATCAACCCTTCTCAAACTGTCATTTCCTTCAGCAGTCTCAGGCTGAATGTGCCCTCTCTGAAACAAAATGGAGCCAAGTTAGCTACTGCTGATACTCTTCCCAAGCCTTGCACCCATGGTGTGATATCATTTATACCTGCAGCATAATGACGGATGCAGAATACTGATTTATCCTTTTTCAAATGAAATAAAGTGACTGTGACAATGAAGTGTTGTCACACATACTTATGTTGGAGACAATCCAAACTCAACAGCATTTGGTCAGAACCTGCTTGTGAAAGAAGCATGGTGCTAGGTGCTGGGGATACAAAATGAAAAATAATCCTGGCCCTCAAAGAGATTTCATCCTTTTAAAACATATACAGAGATTTTATTGTTACAGCACTTTCATTTCATAATGTATCTTTCCTACCTCCTCTCCACCCCCACCCCAGTCATCCATTATAATAAAGAATTAAAAATCAATCAATAAATATTAATTAAGCACCTACTATGTGCCAGGCCCTAAAAGAAGAGAAATTTTAAAACGTAGTTCAGGAAGATTAACAGTATATGCGAGACACTGCTTCCATACTCTGTCACTTCTGTAATGAGTAAAACATGTTTCAATTTGCTTATATTCTATTAGTGATCGATGACAATGATGATAGATAAGTACTAGAAGAGACTTTAGCTAGAATAATACTATTATTTCATAGAGAAGAAAACTGAGCCAGGGAGTAAAATTACTTGCCCAATTTACACAGTTACTAGTCACTACAAATATGAGATTCTGATCCAGATCTCCTGACTTCCAGATAAGGCCATTCTAGTCCTTTCATTTTTCAACTACCAATCACCCCCATCCCAGGCTGATTTTAGAAAGGAGTATGATTCGGTGGTATAGTGGATGGAGTGCCAACATCAGAGCCAGGAAATTAGGTCACAAGCCCTGCCTCTGACATAGACTGGCTGTGTGAGCCTAGGCAAGGGACATCCAAGTTCCCTCAGGGAACTCTCTAAGACAATTGAGCAGGTACCAATTAGCTTTAGCAAAGGGAGTTCCCACAATGGGAGTTCCCTATAACAATGAAATCACAGTTCAAGTCTAATTCCAATGAATGGGTGCAAAGAGCAGCAGAAATATTAGCCTACCTCAGACTTCACAATAAAGCTGAATTTTGGTCCTGAACTTCACCCTTGACTCAATTTAATTCTCACTAAGTCAAAGGAGGTCTTCCAAACCCCATTTAGGGATTCAGGGTCCAAACTCTCTGCTTCATAAAAAAAATTAACATTTGCAATAAGATTCAGGAAAAAAAGGAAGGGAATGAGTGGATTAATCACAGCCATAAAAGGCACTGATAGCTGCTCTACCTTAGCATAATGCCTGGCACATAGTAGATGCTTAATAAATGTCTATTGATTGATTCCTCTCATTATTCCACCTTTGGAGGCACCTCCTAAAGAGGTGAAAATAATAACTAGGACTCACATAGTGCCTACTATGTGCCAGTCACTTTATAGATATTATCTCATTTGAGCCTTACACCAACGCTGGAAGTATTTTACAGATGAGGAAACTGAGGCAAACCAAGGTTTAAGTGACTTATTCATGGCCACATAGCTAGCAAGTATCTGAGGCTGGATTTGTATTCAAGTCTTCCCATTGCTCTATCCACTGTGCCACCTAGTATTTTAAAATCTAGTGATGATGCTCCCCAGTGTTCTTCCCAAACTGTATTTCTCAAACCTTTCTTTACTGAATTATTCCTTAATTGCTTCTAGCTTATTTAAGCATCATTGGATGAAATCTAAAATGAAACAACAGTCTGCTTACCTGCCTGCTTTGTTTATTAAAACTTGTAAAGAAAACAGGAAGAGTTCTAGAAGGCATGGAAGCCATTATGAGTCCCCCCCTCCCCACCCCCCACTGTTGTCCTTACAATAGGAATGAATTTGCCAAAAAATATCGTGAGAAGATTGGAAATGGAGAGGCAGTAAGGCACAATGGAGAGGAAGCTGACCTGGAATCTCAGAAGACCTAGGTTCAACTGCTGCCTTTGATACACACTATTAGACAAATCATTTTTCTCTCTCCAGCAACTAAGAATTTAAGTTATAAAGAAGGTGCCAAAATGCATTGGTAGAAGGAGTTTCTTCAACTGGAAGTTCCCTCTAGCAATAAAATTACATGGTTAATCCTTATCCCTAAATTGGGAATGATTCAGCACAGTATTTCTTTCTAAGAAGAATTTTTTTGAATATAGTTTTTTATTAATTAATTTATTTGTAATTTTCAACATTCACTTCCACAAGATTTTGAGTTCCAAACTTTCTCCCCACTTCTCCCCTCCCCCCACCCCAAGATGGCATACATTCTGATCACTTCTTCCCCAAATCTGCCCTTCCTTCTATCATGGCCCCCCCCCCTCTGTTTCTCTTATCCCCTTCCCTTCTATTTTCCTGCAGGGCAAGATAAACCTCTATACCCCATAGCCTGTATATCTGTAATGGCAAACAAAGTGGGAATTTTTGTTGGTTTTTTTTCTTTTGGAGTCCTTCTTAGCACCAAGGTAATCAAATGCCTTTGATTGAGTCTTGCCTTTGTTTGAATCAAGAGTCTTTGATTGAATCAAGAATCTTTTATGACCTGCTTAAGTCACAAGAAAACCTAAGTCATAAGTTTGAGTCACATGGTTGTAGTGTCCTCTGACCCTGAAGAATACATACATACATACATATATATATATATATATGCAGAGGTTAACATTTTGCTTTGGGGGCTCACTCATTGGAAGAGCGTTCATGTGGTTTGGCCAGACGAGACTCTGGGTAGCTGTTAAGGAGCCCCCTGGTGTGAAAACCCAGATGTTGCTGCTTCTCTGTCTGGTAACTGTGTATGCATTGCTATGGATTGATGGTTAGAAGCCCTGTCTGCTTATTTGTTTTATTTGCTCTGTTTATATAATTTCTACTTGTAATTTCTTTTTGTGTTTTCTCTGAAGTTCAGGGTGCTGACTTTTTCCCCTGAACAAAGTGAATGATATATGTATGTTTAATTAAAGTGAGATTGTAAATCCCTTAAAGTTACTTTCCTTAGAAAAGCAGATCAAAGAATCTGTGCTAGTAACCCTCCTGTGTGCTGGTGTAATTGGCCTTACCCCTCCACAGTAGCTGCAAGTAACATTGTTGTACAACATCTTACTTCCCAGTTACATGTAAAAAAGAATTTTTAACATTTATTTTTAAAACTTTGAGTTCAACGTTATCTCCCTTCCTGCCTCCCCACCCATCCTCATTGAGAAGGCAAGCTCTAAGAAGAATTTTTGATGAAATTCATTACACTTGAAACCAAACAAGATATGACCAAAATCAGATTTAACTTGTAGGCCTTCAAATCATGTCTAGGGGAAAATATATATATATATATATATATATATATATATATATATATATATATATATATATATACACGCACACACACACACACACACATACATATATATATACACATACATACATACATACATACATCTTTGGCTCACAAGACACCTAATAAAAAGTTACTACAAAAATTACTAAAACATTGTTTTGGTCTGCCTTATTTTACTCATCTCTAAAATGGGACTATTAATAGTACATACTTCCCAGGCTTGTTGTGAGGATCAAATCAGATAATATTTGTAAAGTGCTTAGCACAGTGTCTGGCACATAGGAGACAATAAATAAATGCTTGTCTCCATTCTTCCTTCCAATGCAAAGGTACAAAGGGCAGAGGTATATGAGAAATAAGTCCATTTTATCTAGATTGTACAGCAAAGTGGCAGTCTAGCCAAGTGAAGTAGCTTTCTGAGTGTAGGAATTGATTGTACCTCCCTGGTAAAAGGTGAAGTTTGGCCTATGTTGAATTGCTTGACTTCTTAGGGAGGGTGGGTAGGGAGGGAAGAGGGGAGAGAATTTAGAACTCAAAGTTTTAAAAACAGATGTTCAAAAACAAACAAAAAAAGTTTTTGCATGCAACTAGAAAATAAGATACACAGGCAATGGGGCGTAGAAATTTATCTTGCCCTACAAGAAAGGAAGGGAAAAGGGGATGGGAGGGGAGTGGGGTGACAGAAGAGAGGGCTAACTGGGGAACAGGGCAACCAGAATATATGCCATCTTGGAGTGGGGGGGAGGGTAGCAATGGGGAGAAAATTTGTAATTCAAACTCTTGTGAAAATCAATGCTGAAAACTAAATATATTAAATTATAAAAAAAAAAGAAAAGGTGAAGTTTGCATAAAAGGATTTGCTATGGGAGGACATATAGACTGAATTATTATCATGTAATTCCATGATGGGCAGTAAGGCTTTCAACATAAGGAATAATAGCAGAGATACTATTCTAGGGTTTTGTTTGTACAGTCTATCTATCCTTTGGGCTGCTCCATTATACTCCATGGGAATGTAAGTTCTTTGAAAATAATAATTGTTTCATTCTTTGTATTTTTATCCCTAGCACAATGTCTGGTAGATTATTGAGCTGTTTAGTTGTTTTTCAGTTGTGTCAGACTCTTCGTGACCCCTTTTTGGAGGTTTTCTTTGCAAAGATACTGAAGTGGTTTGCCATTTCCTTTTTCAGCTCATTTTACAGATGAGGAAACTGAGGCACACAGGATTAAGTAACTTGCCCATGTTCACATAGCATAAATATCTGAGACCAGATTTGAACTCAAGTCTCCCTTACTCCAGGCCCAGTACTCTACCCACCTAGCTGCCTGGTAGACAAAAAGTACTTAAGAAATGCTTGTTGATTGGTCAATTGAGTGATTGATTGGACTGAGGGCAATATGCTTTGAAAAAATGAATGACAGTAAGGCAATCCAGAAACATTAGATATGCCAGAGACCATGTCAGAAAAGATGTAGAAGGGAAAACTATGTAGTTAAAATTTTCCTAGGGAAATAGGCAGGCGACCTCAGCCATGGTAGGAAGTCTAGAACAGGGAAAGAAGTGAGCTGTATTAGTCAGGATATCTATCACCACCACCAAGATGGTGTCAAAGCCCTGGAAAAACAATAGGTCCTTGATAAAACCTAAAAATACCGTCAACCAATAACAGAGAAATTTTGGTAGCTGTTGCAATAAACCTGTCGGCTATCCCACTGGTTTTTGGTGAGAGTCTTTGTTTCAAAAGACAAGGAAGGTATGGTTGAAGATTAATGATAGTAAAGTTGACAGTCCTTACAAGAACCTGCCATGGCCCACTGAATATCCAGAGCTGGGTTTTGATGACAGCACCATCTGCGTATGGATTCCGATGGGGGAGAGCGAAACTGAACGTTCACTTTCCGAAGCCCTCCAGAGCTATAAAAACCAAGGTCACACAGGTTGTGAGGAACAGAGCAAGAATTCAACCTCATGTTGACTGAATCACAATTTAGTGCTCTTTCTACTTCAATCCATCCCAAATTCTTACTTATTAAACAGCTAAAAAGATAGAAGAGAATCCTAATAACCTGACAGAAAATTATAAAGAATTATGACATAGGAGTTGCAAACTGTTTAAACTGATTTTTAATTGGAATAAATAGTTGCATTAATCTGTCCTAAAAGACATGATTAAATGTAGTCTTTGACTATGCCAATTTAAAAATAAAATGGCAACCATGAAATTTCATTAGGTTCGACTTGCTGTAGCTTCAGAGAGCATCCACATGCCTTCTAAGCCTTAATTTGATGCATGGTTTCAAAATAACAGGCACCAGGCCCTGGGATAGATAGAGAGATGCTTAGTTTTGTTCCCAGGACACATCCCTGCCAAGCAACCCACAGTAATAACAAAAGAATGAGGCACAGAACAAAAATATTTTGATCTTGGGATGAAAAACATGTATGTATGAGGAAAATGTGCAAGGAAAGCAGCCTAAATATTTTAAAACCCCAGACCAAAAAGCAACCCAACAGAAAAGAAGATTCAGAAAATAACAGCTCATTGGAACATAATAGCCAGCCTTGAAATCATTATATCCACATCATTCTTAACGTCCTCTTGACATGTGTCGTTTTTTTCTAGTCCCAGAATCAAAAACATTTTAAATTCATTACTATCATAAAAGTGTCTAAATTATTGACTCAAACACAATAGATGCTAATCTGGCCATTAATTTTGTATGTAATAGAAATATTGAAAAATCTTTTCCTATTCTGCTCCTTCCTACCCCACCTCCAACACTGTCAGTTCTCATTCCCTTTCTTCTAATTTTCATCCTGCTCCAGTGTGTCACCATAATACACCACTATTGAAAAGGGACAATCAAATAGAGATCTGCCAAATTGTTTTAGTTGTATCAAAATCCCCCCACCCCAGTTGCCTTGTGTACAGAGCTGGCTGTGATGCAGCATAACGGGGATTAATTATAGGGTTCAGACTAGCTGAGAATGCAAGGGCGCTCCGACTAAAGGAGACATGGGGGGATGGAGGCCTTTCTTAAACTTGTAGGATTAATTCTTCCCCATTCTCCCCTTCTGTGTCAATGAAGATGGTGACTTCCCTCCAGGGAGAGAAGCCAGATCTGGCAGATAAAACAGCACAGAGGCTGTTTGACCCGAAAGACAACTGTCTCACACTTCATCTTGCTGTTTTTGCTAGAGATTCTGGGTCTCAATAAAAATTACTATACTCTAAAGTCAGTGTCCCTTCTTCCTTAGGAACAAGTAGCCATAGAGAAGTGGAGGCACTCTGGGTTTGGCTAAACCCAGCAATAATAACTAACTATCGGTTTAATGTCATGTAGTAGTAGTCAGCTGCCCTTTAAAGACCTCCAACAGTGTTAATAGCCAGTTAGAGTAGTGGGACCAGGGTGTGTACTATATTTAAAATCTCACATTCTTTTTTTTAACTCAATTTGTTTGTTACCAATTAACCGTGCACACATTTTCTCTCTTTCCTACTTCCTCCATCATTTTAAAAGCAATTTTAAACAAATACGAATAATTGAGCCAAACAAATTTCCATATTGGCCAAGTCCAAAAATGTACAACTTGTTCTGCTTTTTAAGACCATCACCCCTCCAGCAAGAAGTAGGTAATGTTCCCAATATGTTCCCAATACAATACGATTCCCAATGTTCCCATGGTAATTGGTTCCCTGTAATCCATCTGGATTCTTCTGGAATTAGTTTGTCATACATAAAGCAGAGTTCTAAAGTTTTACAGGGTTGTTTGTCAATATAATGTTGTGTTTATATACATTGCACTACTTCTGTTCATGGTGCTCTGCAGCATTTTATGGAGACCTTCTTGGTTTCCTCTGAAACTGTCCATTTCATCATTTCTTATCACAAAATAATATTGCATTATGTTCATATATGTATTTTGTTTGGCCATTCCCCAATAGTTGGGCACTTCCTTAGTATCTGGGGGTTTTGCTACTAAAAAAATACTTCTATAAAATATAGTCCTTTTTCTTATTTTGTTGCTCTCTTTGGGGTGTACATCTAGTAATGGGATTCCTATGTCAAAGGGCATGCACAGGTTAGAGATTTGGGGGGGGTATAGTTCCAAATTGCCTTCTAGAATGGCTGGATCAATTCACACCTTCAACAATAATGCTTTAGAGCACCTATAGCTGGGGGCAGCTAGGTGGGAAACCGGCCCTGGAGTCAGGAGGACCTGAGTTCAAATGTGACCTCAGACACTTGACACACTAGCTGTGTGACTTTGGACAAGTCACTTAACCCCAATTGCCCTGCCTTCCCCCCTGCAAAAAAAAAAATTGGAGTGCCCATATCCCCTCCAACATTTCTAAGATATGTTCTTACCTAAATTAAATCAACCTTGGTCATGTTAATTGTTTCATCTTATGAAGAAACACTAGATTTAGAGTCAGAGAGACTGTGTAACTCCTGATTCTCTTACTTACTACCTATGTGTTATTGGGCATCATTTGGCCACTTTGTGCCTCAGTTTCCTGATATATAAAACAAGAAAGCTGAGCTAGATCATCTCTAAGAACACCTCTAATACTATATCTATGAATTGGAGGGCAGCTAGGTGGCACAGTGGATAAAGCACCAGCTCTGGAGTCAGGAGGACCTGAGTTCAAATCCAACCTCAGACAATTACTAGCTAGGTGACCCTGGACAAGTCACTTAACCCTGATTACCTAAAAAAAAAAACCTACAAAAAACTATTAATTTGATATCCTAAGGAAAAAAAAAAGTTAAGATTCCAGGAATAAGAATCAACATGGTGGAGTGGCTAGAGAGCTGGCTCCAGAACCAGGAAGACCAGAATTCACAACCTTCCCTCTGTTATATACTGGCCATGTGCTCTTGATCAAATCACTTCATTTCTCAATGCTCTAAGCAATTCTCTACAACTATAAATTACAGAGAAAATGTTGGATTGTATTTGTAAAAGGAATTTCCTCATCTAAGAGTTTCTTATACAAATGAAATTGTAGATGCAATCCATATCCTATTGTACTAAGATCAGTCTTCTATATTTGAAACAATTTCTGAAGAGAGAGGATGATCTGGCAATCCATAATAAATTGTCATTTCTAAAGATTAAAATATATCATAGGGGGTGGGGGTAAGAAGGCCTAAAGATCCTTAAAAGGCAAAAAGGAATATGTGATTATTTGTCTGCTGACAGTATTTTAAATTGCCTGGTCAACTGTTATATATAAGTCTGAATTTTAATTTCCATTTCTGCCCTAGCACATTAATAGCTACTGGTAAAATAATTAATGGACTGAATTTACTCCCATTAATGGCCCTATTAAGTGTTCTGAGTAATTAACTGGCTTAAAATTTATGTATTTACAGCACTGTTGGCTTGCAAAGCAAGTCATCACTGTTTGTATGACAATTTAATTTTACACTTCAACATTTTTAAACCTAAAAATGTCTCCTGTTGAATTTTTGGAAATGGAAGCAAGGTCTAAAAAAGAGAAACTTATTGATTATATTTCTGCGTGCCCAAGGGAGCTAAAAAAATGTTCTGACTATTAGAGTAACATTCCCCATGACCACCAAGTGAACCTAGACTGAGTGATGGGTCCACCCTCACTCAATCTACATTATTTAGCCCTGTTCAAGGGCACCAAGAACCAGGAAGCTAGTGCTGAACAAATGCATCCAATCTTTGGGAAAATTTTTCTAAACTGATATTATATGAACAACATTCAAGGTGAAAGATTGTTAGTGTCTAAAGACTAAGGACTACCTGCAAGACATATGCAAGAAATCTTGTGCCATCGTATACGTCAACCTTGTAAAATGTGCTTGGGGCTCCTTTCAATACATCAATTACCATGTAACAAGAGTGTGTCTTTTCTTAGGAGGGGAATCTCTCATAATGAAAATTACACTGGCAGTTTCAGCATGCCATAAACAACAAATGGATTCAGTCCCACAAGGGGCCTTGGTCTACCACTTAGCTTCATTTCTACAAGCAGCCATTTATAGATTGTTGGCAGCTCAAATTGCCATGCGGTGCACAGCAAGCATTACATTCATAAATAAAATGCATTTAGGGCTCTTTTTAGAACCCCATCACTGGCAATAATATATGTCTGTGGTCATGCAGGGGCTAAAAGGTCCAGGTAGAGGTGGGGAGAATTATTATACATTTAGGACTAAACCATAGAAATCATATAGTCTGTTCATTTCACAGAAGAGACTGAAGACCTGAAAGGCTAAGTGATTGGCCCCAAGGTCACACAGACAGCTAATAGCCAAATTACAATGAAAACCAAGGTCTCCAGAATTCCGGGACACTACTTTTTCAATGATGCCATGGTATTTTTTCCAGAAGCTTCTCAAGGAAATAAGCAGTTGCACTGTCAGATCTTCTGAAGGGGAGGCTTTAGGAGCCATGCCATATGGTAGCACTGGATTTGGGGGTAGAAGGCCAGAATGAAAAGTTCGATTCTACTACTTATCACTTTCGTGATGGTAGGCAAGTTAATTAATTTCAGTGACGTTCAGTTTCTTCATCTGTAAAATGAGATTGAACTTCTGGGAGTGGAGCCAAGATGGTAGAGTAGAGGAAGCACTCAACTGAGCTCTCCTAACATTCCCCTTCAAACAACTTTAAAATAATGCCTCAAATTGACTTCTGGAGTGACAGAAGCAACAAAAGGTCAGAGTGAGACATTCTTCTAGCCAAAGAAAACTTAAGATGTCAGAAAGAGAGATCTGTGACACAGAGGGGTGGAAGCTGGCCCATGTTCCACATGAATGAAATGCCAGTGGTGGGACTAGGTGCTAGTGACAGAAGCAGCAGCAGCTTTGGAAATTCTCCAGTCAGAAGTGGTAAGGGGACCTGGCAATTTGTCAAAAAAAGATTACAGAGCATCCCTGTGCTAGAATTAGATGCAGGACCAGACACTATTTGGCAATTCCATTGCCTACACCCATTTCTGGGTAGTTCAAGGACGGACAGGAGCCTTTTCAGGCAACTGTTTGGCAACTCTATTGATGGGGAGCCTTGAGACCACATGCAGGCCTCTAGGTCCTCAAGTGCAGCCCTTTGACCGAATTAAAACTTCACAGAACAAATCCCCTTAATAAAAGGATTTGTTCTGTAAAACTTGGACTCAGTCAAAAGGCTGCCCCCAAGGACCTAGAAGGCCACATGTGGTCTCAAGGTTTCAGGTTCCCCACCCCTGGACCCACTTTGGGATCATAGTTTAAGGGAGAAGAGGAGCACTTTCAGTCAAGGAGTGGAAGCCCTGAAACGTAGTGTTTCTTTTGGTTGCAAGGATTTAGGGACTCTGAGGAACAGTACTACTTTCAGTCTCAAAAGAGCCGGGGCACTTCCTAGGTAAAAACCACAGAGGAGACCAGGAGAGCAATGATCACATCAATCCCCAGGTCACACCTTCTTGGAAGCACCAAAAACTTCCAAACTTCAAGAACTAGCTCTGAAAACAGCATTGCAAAAAGACTGAAGCTTGAGATAGTGCCTTCCCCCCAACATTGGGTAGAACCCCATTTTAAACTAAAATTTAAAAATCATAAATTAGGGTGGAAAAATGAGCAAAAAAAAAAAAAAACATGACCATCGAAAACTTCTTTGGTGACAGGAAGACCAAGATACAAACTCAGAAGACAATGAAACCAAACAGCAACAAGCAAAACCACAAAGGAAAAAAAAAATGTGACTTGCACATAAGACCAATAAGAAATCCTGGAAGAGTTAAAAAATGATTTTCAAAATAAAATAAGCATGGTAAAGGAAAAATTAGGTAAAGAAATGAGAACAAAGGAAGAAAATCATGAAAAAACAATTAACAGCTTGGCAAAAACAGGCACAAAAATACTGAAAGAAATAAATCTTTTAAAAATACACAATTGGTCAAATGTAAAAAGAAGCACAACAATTCACTGATGAAAATAACTCCTTAAAAAGAATAGGCCAGAGGGGCAGAGCCAAGATGGCAGAGTAAAAGCAGGGACTTTCTTGAGCTCTCCTTGAAACTCCTTCAAATGCCTGTAAAAAATGACTCTAAACAAATTCTAGAGCAGTTGGACCCACAAAATGGCAGACTGAATCAAATTTCCAGCCCAAGACAACTGGAAGGTCCACAGGAAAGGTCTGTTGCACTAGGCTGGGAGAGGAGCGCAGATCAACACTGGGCTACACCAGCACAGACTCACCCCAGTGAAATCTGGGGCAGGCCTCAGGGGACTGAATCACTGGCAGCTGTGATGGTTTGCAGACTTTTCAACCCACAAATGCCAAAGACAACTTAGAAGGTCAGTAGGAAAGGTCTGTCAGACCCATATGAGAGAGGAGCAGTATCCAGCCTCAGCCCCACGACAGTGGCAGCAATGTGCCAGTGGCTGCCTCCAGAGCTCTAGGCCCATGGGGAGATTGAGCAGCTGATGAGAGGGGAATTGCAGGGATCTCTTTGCTGGCACTGAGGCAGGATTCTCTTGCTTTGCCTGTGCTTGGATCTGGGTCATAGTCCTGGGTGGTAGTCCTGGGGCTAGGAGGAGCTCTGGTGTGGCAGAGCTTGTGGCGGCCATGGAGAGAGAATCCTCTTCACAGTTCCAAGGCAAAAAATAGTGCTTGTGGTCACTCATATAGCAGAGTACAGGTGGGGAAAGGAGTAGACACCTCTCATTTGATCGTACCGCCTTGGAAGAACTGAAAATTTACAGGTTCCTAGAAGTTTCTCTGAAAACAGTGGCAGAAAATCTCTAAATCTTGGGACAGAACATCCTCCACACTAGAAGTGAGTCCTACCTTAACAAAGAGCTGGAAAAATCAAGTAATTAACTGGGAAAATGAGCAAACATCAGGAAAAAAATCAGACCATACAATCTTACTGTGGTGACAAAGAAGATCAAAACATACAGCCAGAAGAAGTCAACAAAGTCATAGAGCCTACATCCAAAGGCTCCAAGAAAAACACAAATTGTTACAGGCCATGGAAGAGCTCAAAAAGGATTTTAAAAATCAAGGAAGAGAAGTACAGGAAAAATTGGGAAGAGAAATGAGACCTATGCAAGAAAAACATGAAAAATGATTCAACAGCTTGCTAAAGATGACCCCCCAAAAATGAAGAAAATAACAACTTAAAAAATAGACTAACTTAAATGGCAAAAGAGGTCCAAAAAGCCAATGAGGAGAAGAATGCCTTAAAAAGCAGAATTGGCCAAATGGAATAAGAGGTCCAAAAGCTCACTGAAGAAAATAATTCTTTAAAAATTAGAATAGACAAATGAAAGCTAATGACTCTATGAGAAATCAAGAAATTATAAAACAAAACCAAAAGAATAAAAAAGTAGAAGACTATGTGAAATATCTCATTGGAAAAATCACTGACATAGAAAATAGATCCCAGAGAGATAATTTAAAAAGTATTGGACTACCTGAAAGCCACAATCAAAAGAAAGAGCCTAGACATCATCTTTCAAGAAATTATCAAGGAAAACTGCCCTGATACAGAACTTGAAAGAATCTGCCAATCACCTCTTGAAAGAGATCCCAAAAGAAAAACTCCTAGGAATATTGTTGCCAAATTCCAGAGATCCCAGGTCAAGGAGGAAATATTGCAAGCAGCCAGAAAGAAGCAATTCAAGTATTGTGGAAATACAATCAGGATAACACAGGATTTAGCAGCTCCTACATTAAGGAATCAGAGGGCTTGAAATATGATATTCTGGAGGACAAAGGAGCTAGGATTAAAACCAAGAATCACCTACTCAGCAAAACTGAGTATAAGCCTTCAGGGGGAAAATGGACATTCAATGAAATAGAAGACTTTCAAGCATTCTTGATGAAAAGACCAGAGCCGAACAGAAAATTTGAATTTCAAATACAAGACTCAAGAGAAGCATGAGAAGGTAAACAGGAAAGAGAAATCATAAGGAACATTAAAGTTGAACTGTTTATATTCCTACATGGAAAAACGATATTTGTAACTCATGTTAACTCCTTTCTCAGTATTAGGGTAGTTGGAGGGAATATGTATATACATACATATATATATATATATATATATATATATATATATGTATGTATGTATGTATGTATGTATGTATATACACATATATACATATAAATAAACATTATATATATATATGTGTATATATATATAGAGAGAGAGAGAGACAGAGAGACAGAGACAGAGAGACAGAAAGAGAAAGGGAACAGGATGAGTTCAATATGAAGGGATGATATATGAAAAATAAAATTAAAGGGTGAGAGAGGAATGTACTGGGAGAAGGATAAGGGGAGAGGTAGAATAGGGTAAATTATCTCACATAAAAGAGGCAAGCAAAAGCTTTTACAGTGGAAGGGAAGAGGGGGGAGGTAAGAGGGAATGAGTGAAACTCTCATCAGATTTGGCTTAAGGAGGTAATAACATACACGCTCAACTGGGTATGAAAATCTATCTTACCCTACAGGAAAGTAGAGGGGGAGGGGATAAGAGAGTGAGAGATGATAAAAGGGAACCATATTGGGAGAGGGGATACTCAGAAGCAAACACTTTTGAGGAGGGACAGGGTCAAAGGAGGGAATAGAATAAATGGGGAGTGGGATAAGATGGAGGGAAATATAGTTGGTCTTTTGCAACATTATTATGGACATGTTTTGCATAACTATATATATGTTAAACCTATATCAAATTGCTTGCCTTCTCAATGAGGGTGGGTGGGAAAGGAGAAAGGGAGAGAATTTGAAACTCAAAGTTTTAAAAATGAACATTAAAAACTTTTTACATGCAACTGGGAAATATGATATACAGGCAATGGGGTATAGAAATCAATCTTGCCCCACTGGAAAATAGAAGGAAGTGGGGGTGATAGAAAGGAGAGTAGACTGGGGAAAGGAGTAATCAGAAAGAATGCTGTTGGGGGAAAGGAGAAATGGGGTGAAAATTTGGAGCTCAAGATCTTGTGGAAGTGAATGATAAAAACTAAAAATTAATTAATTAATAAAAAGATTTTTAGAAATAAAAATAAAATAAAATCCCTCCTCCAAAAAAAATAAAGAATTGGCCAAATGGAGATAGAGTATAAAATCTCATTGAAGAAAATAATTCCTTAAGAAGCAGAAATAGAGAAAGTTTAAGCTAAAGACTCCATGAGACATCAAGAAACAAAAACAAAGTCAAACGAAGGAAAAAAAAAGAAAATGTGAAATATATCTCCAGAAATACAACTGACCTAGAAAATATGTCAAGGAGAGATAACTTAAGAATTATTAAAATGCCTGAAAGTCATGATCAAAGAAAGAGCCTAGACATCATATTTCAAGAAATCATAAAGGAAAATTACCCTGATACCCTAAATCCAGAGAATAAAATAGAAATTGAAAGAACCCACTGATCACCACCTGAAAGAGATCCCAAAATGAAAACTCTCAGGTTATAATTAACCAAATTTCAGAGTTCCCAGTGATGGAATCCTAGTAAAACTTCCCCCAGTCCCAATATTCTAACTTCCTTATGGGCCTCATTGAACAACAGGCATGCCCTGATGTGACCACACAATCTGGCTTTAACCACATCACAAGCCCCCAGACTCAATATAGAAACTGCCTCTGGCTAGGCACACCCCCCTCACCTGATCCAATTCTCATATTTCACACTAGAAATAGAAGATGTGTCCATGCACTCAACCACAACCCCATCATCCATTTAGCCAAGACAGGACCATAATGCCTAACTATCTGTATTAACCAGACAGGACCACAATAGCCAGCCAATCAGAAAGCAGCACCAAAAGGTTGTAGACCAAGATACTTGACTGCCAAGTCACAGAAGGGGCTTCTCCTAAAATGGCACCAGAGGAGTAACAGCAAAAGCTGTCTTTTAGGTGAACTTATGACATAGAAAAGCTTATTATATTATCATATATTAATGACTTCCCAAAAGGGTTTTTCTGTATGCATTGTGTATAATCCCATGCACAGTTCCCCCAAGGCTGGGACCCCTCCCCTATTACTTAATCCCTTAACAAACCCCTCTTGCCTTTTAATATTAATCATATTTGAGGGGGATGGAGCCAAGATGGCAGACGGAAAGCGGGGACTTGCTTAAGCTCTCCCCCAAATCCCTCCAAACACCTGTAAAAAATGACTCTGAACAAATTATTGATGTGTGGAACCCATGAAATAGCAGAGGGAAGCAGGTCTCCAGCCCAGGACAGCCTGGATGGTTGCCGGGAAGGACCTATCACATGATGCTGGGAGCAGAGCGCAGCCCAGTGTGGGCTGGGGCAGTACAGACCAGACTGGGAGTTGGCCTGCACCAGGCCTTCAGGCCATGAATCATTGAGCTGTGGCAGTTACCAGACTTCTCAACCCACAAATGCCAAGACCACAGAGCAGGTTAGTGGGAAAACTGCTAGATGGGTTAGAAAGCTGTCCGGCCCTAGACCTGGGGATTGTGGAGGTGGTGTGGTGCAGGAAGCTCCTGTGGCTGCTTCCAGAGCTCCAGCATCAGCTGCTTCCCAAGTCCCTGGCTCACACGGTGAGAGGAATCAAGCATCAGACCAGAGCAAGAGTGCAGGGCTTGCTTTGCCCTGCTTGAATCTGGGTCGCAATCCTAGTTGGTGGTTCTTGGGGGAGGAGGAGCCCTGATGAGGCAGAACTTGTGGTGACAGTGGAGTGGAAATAGCTCTGAAAACAGCAGTGCAGCCCCTAAAACCTGAGACAAAGCACTCTCTACTCTACAAGCAAAAAGCTCAAAGGTCAAGTAGTTGACTGGGAACATGGCCAGGCAGCTAAAAAGGATGCAGACTCAGAATCAGACTCAGACTATAGAATCTTTTTTTGGTAACAAAGAAGATCAAAACATAGGCAGAAGAAGTCAACAAAGTCAAAGAGCCTACACCAAAAGCCTCCAAGAAAAATATGAATTGGTTGCAGGCCATGGAAGAGCTAAAAAGGGATTTGGAAAAGCAAGTAAGAGAAGTAGAGGAAAATTGGGAAGAGAAATGAGAGAGATGTAAGAAAACAATGCAAAACAAGACAACGACTTGCTAAAGGAGACCCAAAAATATACTGAAGAAAATAGCACCTTAAAAAATAGACTAACTGAAATGGCAAAAAGGCTCCAAAAAGCCAGTGAGGAGAAGAATGCCTTGAAAGGCAGAATTAGCGAAATGGAAAAGGAGGTCCAAAAGACCACTGAAGAAAATACTACCTTAAAAATGAGATTGGAGCAAGCAGAAGCTAGTGACTTTATGAGAAATCAAGATATTATAAAACAGAACCAAAGGAATGAAAAAAAATGGAAGACAATGTGAAATATCTCATTGGAAAAACCACTGACCTGGAGAATAGATCCAGGAGAGATAATTTAAAAATTATTGGACTACCTGAAAGTCATGATCAAAAAAATAGCCCAGACATCATCTTTCAAGAAATTATCAAGGTAAACTGCCATGATATTCTACAGCCAGAGGGTAAAATAGAAATTGAAAGAATCCACAGATTGCCTCCTCAAAAATATCCCAAAAAGAAAACTCCTAGGAATATTGTTGCCAAATTGCAGAGCTCCCAGGTCAAGGGGAAAATATTGCAAGCAGCCAGAAAGAAACAATTTGAGTACTGTGGAAACACAATCAGGATAATACAAGATCTAGCAGCTTCTACATTAAGGGATCAAATGGCTTGAAATATGACATTCCAGAGATCAAAGGAGCTAGGATTAAAACCAAGAATCACCTACCCAGCAAAACTGAGTATAATACTCCAAGGCAAAATATGGATTTTCAATAAAATAGAGGACTTTCAAGCTTTCTCAGTGAAAAGACCAGAGCTGAATAGAAAATGTGACTGTCAAACACAAGAATCAAGAGAAGCATGAAAAGGTAAACAAGAAAGAGAAATCATAAGGGACTTACTAAAGTGCAACTGTTTTGTTTACATTCCTACATGGAAAGATGATACATGTAATTCATGAGACTTTTCTCAGTATTAGGGTACTGTATACATCTATATAGACAGAGGGCACAAGGTGAGTTGAATACAAAGTGATGATATCTAAAAAAAAATAAAATCAAATTAAGGAATGAGAGAGGAATATATTGAGAGAGGGAGAAAGGGAGAGATAGAATGGAGTAAATTATCTCACATAAAAGCGGCAAGAAAAAGCAGTTCAGTTGGAAGGGAAGAGGGGGCAGATGAGGGCGAATGAGTGAATCTTGCTCTGATCAGATTTGGCTTGAGGAGAGAATAACATACTGTTAGGGCAATCAGTAAATTAGAAGATTTCCCCCCCATACCCTCCACACCTTACACCCCCACCCCCCCCTCACCCTGCCCATTTAAATAGGCTTCGGGTGAGGCTCCAGGTGGGGTCCACGAAGGGAGGTCTGGTTATATCTTTGCTCCCAAGTAGGCCCAAAACCCCTAGCTACTGGGTGCTGGGCCTACATTGGCATGAGGCGCCCAGGCTCCTAAGGGGAGGTGCTAAGACCAGAGCCAATAGTAGCCGCCTAAGTTCTGGTCACTCAGATGACATTCTAGTTGATTGGATGATGTCTAAAGACTGTATAAAAAGAGAGAACACAGCTTGGAGATTGAGATATGGTGGAGGCAGGAGAAGGAGGAGCGGTGGCAGTGGCAGCAGAAGTGGCAGCAGCGGCAGAGGCAGTGGAAGCAGCAGAAGAAGAAGCTGAAGCAGCAGGCGCTGCTGAGAGCCGGACTGACCCAGTGCAGACCACAGAGTGCTGAGCAAGGGCTTGAGGCCGGTGGGTAATCTTCTTGCTGGAGGGCCCTAGCATTGGGGGGAAACACAAATATGATTTGGCTTACTGGCATAAAGTTTTTCTGTAACTGCCTGGCTACTATTGTGAGGCGGACTTATTAGGCCTGGTAGCTTTTGGCCAGGATATCAAGTCGGGGACATTGGTCCATGGGTCTGCTACTTTGGAGCTCAAATAAATGCTTTAATTCTTCTGATTCTACTTAGAGAACTCCTTGTATCCTGCAATTCTGAACCATTCAGGCATATTTATGATTTTCTTTGAAATCATGAATTCTGCCTTCATGATGTACATACACACTCAATTTGGTATCTTACCCCGCAGCAAAGTAGGGAGAAGGGGATAAAAAATGGGAGATGATGGAAGGGAGGGCAGGTAGGGGAAAGAGGTAATCAAAAGCAAACACTATGAAAAGGGACAGGTTCAAGGGAGAAAATTGAATAAAGGAGAACAGGATAGGAAGGAGGGAAATAGTCTTTCACAACATGAGTATTGTGGAAGTGTTTTACATAAAGACACATGTAGCCTATGTTGAATTGCTTGCGTTCTTAGGGAGGGTGGGTGGGGAGGGAAGAGGGGAGAGAATTTGGAACTCAAAGTTTTAAAATCAGGTGCTCAAAAGAAAAAGTTGTTTTAGCATGCAGCTGAGAAATAAGATATATATGGAATGGGGTATAGAAATCTATCCTGCCCTACAAGAAAGTAAGGGGTAAGAGGATGGGGGGGGGGAGTGGGGTGACAGAAGGGAGGGCTGACTGGGGAAAGGGGCAATCAGAATACATGCCATCTTGGTGTGGGGGGGAGGGTACAGATGGGGAGAAAATTTGTAACTCAAAATCTTGTGGAAATAAATGTTGCAAAATAAAATATTAAATAAATAATAAATTTTTAAAAAAATTTTAAAAATATAGTAGTCATATTTGTATATTCTAAGTAAATTTTGATTGTGTAATTAGCATATATATACTCCATAAAATTGCCTGTCTTGCCTTATTGAAATTGCTAAATTGCTAGCTCCTCTAAGTAACTTAGCCACTCACCAGGGCACGAAACCTCAAAGCCACAATAAATCTTTTTGCTTGTCTTGGAGATAGTCTGAGTCTTTGAAATTCTTTGAGATGACCCTGCCACAACACAACCTGACCTCATTACCAGGTCAAAGAGAAAATACTTCAAGCAGCCCAAAAGAAATCATGCAAATGTCATGGAACCAGAGTCAGGATTGCGTAAGATGTAACAGTTACCACAGGCCTTGAAAAATTATATTCCAGGAGGCAAAATAGCTGTGATTTCAACCAAGAATAACCTACCCAACAAAACTGAGCATAATCCTCCAAGGAAGAAAAAATGGACATTTAATGAACTAGAGGATATGCAAGCATTCATAATGAAAAGATCAGAGATGAATAAAAAATTTGGCTTTCAAATACAAGAATCAAGAGAAGCATGAAAAGGTAAACATGAAAGAGAAATCATAAAGGACTCAATAAGATTAAACTCTTTACCTTTTTTTATGGGAAGATGATACATGTAACTTCTAGGAACTTTATCAATATTAGGACAGTTAGAAGGATTCTACATCAAAAGAGGGCATGGGAGTGAGTCAATTATGTTGGGATGATATAAAAAATAGATAGGTGAGAAAGATGGATGCACAGGGAGAAGGGGGAAGGGAGAGGAAGTATTGGGAAAATTATCTCACATAAAAGAGGCACATAAGGAAGAACTTTTACAGTGAAGGGGAAAATCTTTGGCAGGGCAATGCTTGAACCTCACTCACATCTTAATTCAAAGAAGGAATACACACACACACACACACACACACACTTAATTGGTAATAGAAATCTATCTTACCCAACAGAAAAGTGGGAGGAAAAGAGAATAAGAAAAATGGGGGATTGATTTAAAAAAAAAAAAGAATGGCAGATAAAAGAAGGCAATGGTCAAAAGCAAAACAGACTTTAGAGGAGGGACGGGATAAAAAGAGAGAGATAAAGATAATCTGAAGAAAATAGGATTGAGAGAAAAGCATAGTTAGTGATTATAACAGTAAATAAGAATGGGATGAAGTTGCCTATAAAGTGGAAGCAGAAAACAAAATGGATTAGAAATCAGGACCAACATTATGTTGTTTACAAGACATACCTGAGGGGCGGAGCCAAGATGACGGCTGGAAAGCAGGGACTTGTGTGAGCTCCCCACCATGTCCCTCCAAAAACCTGTAAAAAAATGGCTCTGAACCAATTCTAGAATTGCAGAACCCACAAAATAGCAGAGGGAAGCAGGGATCCAGCCCAGAACAGCCTGGATGGTCACTGGAGGAGATCTATTGTGCATGGAGTGGAGGGGAGCAGAGCTCAGCGTGGGAGGCAGCAGGACCAGCCAGACCAGGAGCCAGGCAGAACAGGCCCTAGCACCCTGAATCAGTGAGCTGTGGCAGTTACCAGACTTCTCAATGCACAAACACCAAAGACAACAGAGAAAGTTAGTGGGAAAAGCTGCGGGGGACAGAGTTCCCGGCTGGGCCATCACCCCAGGGGCAGTGGGGGAGGTGCAGTTACAGAACTACAGCTGCAGTTACTTCCGGCCCCAAGCCCATGTGGTGGGAGGAATTAAGTGGCAGATCAGAGCGGGAGTGAAGAGCCTGCTGAAGATTTGCATCAGGTCCGGGTTGGTGGTTCTTGAGGAAGGAGGAGTGCTGGGGTGACAGAGCTGGCTATATAGAAATAGCTCTGAAATCAATGGCACATCCCCTCAAGCTGAGAACAAAGTACTCTTTGCTCTACAAGCAGTCATACCCCGACAAAAAACTCAAGGGTCAAGTAAGTTGGCTGGGAACATGGCCAGGCAGCGAAAACACACCCAGATTCAGTCTCAGACTTTGGAATCCTTCTTTGGTGACAAAGAAGACCAAAACATACAGCCTAAAGAAGTCAACAAAGTGCAAGAGCCTACATCAAAAGCCTCCAAGGAAAACATGAACTGGTCTCAGGCCATGGAAGAGCTCAAAAAGGGTTTGGAAAAGCAAGTTAGAGAAGTAGAGGAAAAATTGGGAAGAGAAATGAGAAGGATGCGAGAAAACTATGAAAAACAAGTCCATGACTTGCTAAAGGAGACCCAAAAAAATACTGAAAAATATACTGAAGAAAACAACACCTTAAAAAATAGACTAAGTTAAATGGCAAAAGAGCTCCAAAAAGCTAATGAGGAGAAGAATGCCTTGAAAGGCAGAATTAGCAAAATGGAAAAGGAGGTCCAAAAGACCACTGAAGAAAATACTACCTTAAAAATGAGATTGGAGCAAGTGGAAGCTAGTGACTTGATGAGAAATCAAGATATTATAAAACAGAACCAAAGGAATGAAAAAATGGAAGACAATGTGAAATATCTCATTGGAAAAACCACTGACCTAGAAAATAGATCCAGGAGAGATAATTTAAAAATTGTTGGACTACCTGAAAGTCATGACCAAAAAAAGAGCCTAGATATCATCTTTCAAGAAATTATCAAGGAGAACTGCTGTGATATTCTAGAGCCAGAGGGTAAAATAGAAATTGAAAGAATTCACAGATTGCCTCCTCAAATAGATCCCAAAAAGAAAACTCCTAGGAACATTGTCACCAAATTCCAGAGCTCCCAGGTCAAGGAGAAAATACTGCAAGCAGCCAGAAAGAAACAATTTGAATAATGTGGAAAAACAATGAGGATAATATAGGATCTGGCCGCTTCCACATTAAGGGACCGCAGGGCTTGGAATACGATATTCTGGAGGTCAATGGAGCTAGGATTAAAACCAAGAATCACCTACCCAGAAAAACTGAGTATCATGCTCCAAGGCAAAATATGGATTTTCAATAAAATAGAGGACTTTCAAGCTTTCTCAGTGAAAAGACCAGAGCTGAATAGAAAATTTGACTTTCAAACACAAGAATCAAGAGAAGCATGAAAAGGTAAACAAGAAAGAGAATCATAAGGGACTTACTAAATTTGAACTGTTTTGTTTACATAGAAAGATGATGTGTATGATTCAGGAGACCTTAATATCATAGTAGCTGAAAGGAATATGCATATATATATATACATATATATATATATGTGTGTGTGTGTGTATACATATATATACATATGTGTCTGTCTATGTATGTAGGTGTGTGTATATATGTATATATATGCATATATATGTATATATATGTGTATATATATATTATATACACACACACACACACACACACACACAAAGGGCACAGGGTGAGTTGAATATGAAGGGATGATATCTAAAAGAACAAAAGCAATTTAAGGGATAAGAGAGGAATATATTGAAAGAGGGAGAAAGGGAGAGATAGAATGGGGTAAATTATCTCACATAAAAGTGGCAAGAAAAAGTGGTTCTGTAGGAAGGGAAGAGGGGGCAGGTGAGGGGGAATGAGTAAATCTTGCTCTCATCAGATTTGACCTGAGGAGGGAATACCATACACACTCAGTTGGGTATCTTACCCCACAGGAAAGAAGGAGGAAGAAGATAAGAAAGGGAGGATGATAGAGGGCAGATGGGGGGGAAGGAGGTAATCAAAAACAAACACTTTCAAAAAGGGACAGGGTCAAGGGAGAAAATTCAATAAAGGGGGATAGGATAGGAAGGAGCAAAACATAGTTAATCTTTCACAACATGAATATTGTGGAAGGGTTTTACATAATGATACGCTTGTGGCCTATGTTGAATTGCTTGCCTTCTTAGGGAGGGTGGGTGGGGAGGGAAGAGGGGAGAGAATTTGGAACTCAAAGTTTTAGAAACAGACGTTCAAAAACAACAACAACAAAAAAAGTTTTTGCATGCAACTAGGAAATAAGATACACAGGCAATGGGGCATAGGAATTTATCTTGCCCTACAAGAGAAGAAGGGAAAGGGGGATGGGAGGGAAATGGGGTGACAGATGGGAGGGCTAACTGGGGAACAGGGCAACCAGAATATACACCATCTTGGAGTGGGGGGAGGGCAGAAATGGGGAATAAATTTGTAATTCAAACTTTTGTGAAAATCAATGCTGAAAACTAAATATATTAAATAAATTTTAAAAAAATTTAAAAAAATTAAAAATAAAAATAACTTAAATAAATTAAAAAAAACAAGACATACCTGAAAGAGAGAGACACACAGAGAGTTAAAATAAAGGGCAGGAGAGCAGAATCTATGATACTTCAGCTGGAGTAAAAAAGACAGGGGTAGCAATCATGATCTGAAATGAAGCAAAAGCAAAACAAGACCTAATTAAAAGGGATAAGCAGGGAAACTACATCTTGTTTAAAAGGTACCATATAAAGGAAGCAATATGAATGCTAAACATATATGCACCAAATGGCATAGCATCCAAATTCTTAAAGAAAAAAAATTAAATGAATTACTTGAGGAAATAGATACCAAAACTATACTCATGAGGAACATCAACTTTCCTTTCTCAAAGCTAGATAAATCTAACTATGAAGCAAGTAAGAAAGAAGTGAATGAAAAGAATAGAATCTTAGAAAAGGTAGATAAGATAGAACTCTGGAGAAAATTAAAGGGGAATAGAAAGGAGTATACTTTTCCATAGCCGTATAAGGCATCTTCGCAAAACTTGATTGCATTAGGGCATTAAAACCTTACAATCAAATATAAAGAGCAGAAATATTCAATGTACCCTTTTTAGACCATAATGCAATAAAAAAATTACAATCTGTAAATGGCCATGGAAGCATAGATTTAAAACTAATTGGAATCTAAATAATCTAAGCCTTAAGATCATAGAAACAATCAAGAATTTCATTAAAGAGAATGAAAAAAAAATGAGATGACATTCTAAAATGTGTGGAATGCTGCCAAAGCAGTACTTAGGGGGAAATTTATATCTCTAAATGCATACATTAGTAAAAGAGAGAAAGAACAGATCAATGAATTGGTTTTGCAACTAAAAAATTGGAAATCCTGAAAATCAAAGGAGACATTAACAAAATTTAAAGTAAAAAAAAGTGAACAAATTAATAAAATTAGGAGCTGATTTTATGAAAAAATGAATAAAATGGATAAACCAATTTAATTAATTAATTTGGTTTTAAAAAGAAGAAAACCAAATTAAATCAAATTGGTAGTATCAAAAATGAAAAGGGTGAATGAAAGTACCATCAATGAAGATGAAATTAAAACAATTATTAGGAGTTATTTTGCCCAATTACATACTGGTAAAATTGAGAATATAAGTGTATGAATATTTTTTAAAAATATATAAACTTCCCAGGTCAACAAAATAAGGAAATGACCTTTTTTTTATTTTACCTTTGAATTAACAATAAAACAAACTTCCTGAGAAGTGATATGACATAATGGAGAAGTGGTAAGAAAAAGCTGTTATAATGGAAGGAAAGAGTGGGGAGGTGAAAGGGATGAGTGATCCTTGCTCTTATCAGATTTGGCTTAAGGTGGGAATAACATACATACTCAACTGGGTATCTTACCCTACAGGAAAGTAGAGGGGAACAGGGTAAGGGGGGTGATGATAGAAAGCAGGGCAGATTGGGGGAGGAGGAAGTTAAAAGCAAACACTTTTGAAAAGGGACATGGTCAAAGGAGAAAATTGAATAAAGGGGGACAGGTAGGACGGAGGGAAATATAGTTGGTCTTTTACAACATGACTATTATGGAAGTGTTTTACATAATGATACATGTGTAACCTATATTGAATTGTTTGCCTACTTAAGGAGGGTGGGTGGGGAGGGAAGAAGGGAGAGAATTTGGAACTCAAAGTTCCAGAAACAAACATTAAAAAAATTGCTTTTACATGCAACTGGGAAATAAGATATACAGGCAACGGGGTATAAAAATCTATCTGGCCCTACAAGAAAGTAAGGGGAAAGGGGATAAGGGGGTGGAATGGAGTGATAGAAGGGAGGACAGACTGAGGAAAGGGGCAATCAGAATATATGCCATCTTGGGGTAGAGATGGGGGGAAAATTTGTAACTCAAAATCTTGTGAAATGAATGTTGAAAACTAAAAATAAATTTAAAAAATAATTTTTAAAAAGTAATTAAAGTTGAGGCTAGTCAGAATATAACACACAAAAGAGCAATGCTTTTGTTGCTGGCAGATATAATAACAAAGGCAGGAATATGAACTCAAAAAATTAAAAAAATTAAAAATTGTCCATACTCAACTGTTAAATTCCCTCACCATCTAGTATCCTCAACTTTTTATAATTTGATTCCCTTCTTCTACCACCATCACCCCCACTGACATAAATACTCCCTAATAACAAAAAGCATTTACTAAGAAATATGTACAAAGCACTGTATAATGTTTCTAGAGTCACAAAGATAAAAGGAAAACAAACTTTTCCATCATAGGACTTATATTCTACTATGGGGGTACAACATATTTTAAAAATGTGGTAATTTGATGAGTGAGAGAACACTGTAATTACAAGTATTGAGAAATGCATCCTGTAGATATGGCTTATCAACTGACCTTTGAATAAAGTAAGGAATGCTAAGAGATAGAGATGAAGAAGTATCACATTACAAGCATGCAGGAAGTCTATGCAAAAACACAAAAGTGAGGTATGGAATATTATGTGAGGAAAATGATGGACAATTAGACTAGAACGTGCTCAATAATCCAAGAAATATAGACTAGAAACAAATTTTAAAGTACTTAAAATGCTAATTTGAATAGTTTGTGTTTTGTCCTAGAGGTAGTAGCTAGTCAGTGAAGCTTATTGGAAGTGGTAGGAAAAGAGGCAGAGAATGCTAAGAATCATAGGATTTAGACCATCTATAAACATTAAACAGCTATGAAAGAAACAATTACTAATAACCAATGATTTGAGGAGATTCAGATTTCCTCTTTTTTCTGTTATCCGCATTTCAACACCTCAATCTCTGAAGGTTGAGCTAACCTTTCACCAGATAGGGCAGCCATTGTGTTCCACTTATGTTTTGGTAGGGCAATAGATTGCCCAAGGCTTGGGTTAAATTAAGAAGTAAATGACATGATCAAAGTCCATATCTAGCTCCTCATTTTAATAATCATTTTTCTCATTGTTAGCCAATTAGAGTTGATTACTACCCTGGGTAACACCTACTCTTCAAAGGGCATAAACATTGTGAGCCCACCGCCATGATTGTCTTTGGTCTGAGAGAGATGCTATTATAATGCTGTAATTATTAATAAAATTACTAAATTACCCAGAAATTATGTCTCTGGAACTTCTTTAAATGCCATAGCTATTTGTACTTAAAATGTGAGATCATTGCCTGATGACCATCCATTCATTCAACAACCATTTGTTGAGCACCTTGCCATTCCCCTTACAGCATATTCCATATCCAACCTATGTGTTTTTGCACAGATCTCCCACACATATGGAATATGATACTCCTTCACCCCTAACTCTTAGAATTCGTTGCTTCCTTCTAACATCAATTTATAAGCCACATCTACAGGATGCCTTTCCAGATCCCTGTAGTTTTTAGTGCTCTCTCACTGACTCTTTTCTCTATATAATATGTGATGACCAAATGTCCCATGAAATTATATAGTAGTCATGATAAGCCTTTGCAAAAATAACAACTTGAAAATAATTGTAGTTTATGAGCCAAAATCTGTATCTGAAAATGAGGAACTAGTAAAATTCTATGAAGATCTCAGTAAAGTCCTCCAAACTAAATAAACATATACTTTGATGTACAATGATGTCATTATAAAAGAGGGCATAGGAGTTTGGCAAAAAATCCTTTGGAAAATATGGTTCAGAAGTAAAAAATAAGACAAGCCAGAAGCTTAGATACTACACAGAAGCCTCACAGTGAATACTTTCTTTGGGGAAAGAGTTAGGAGTGTAGGACATGGCAAAGACCAAATAACATCATTTAAAAAGAAATTATGTTGTAACAAACAGGAACTGGCTTATTATGGATATGGAAGTCATTTCTAAATTAACTATTCACTAGTGACCTATTAGAGCAAAGATAAAAATTAATACAAAACTAGAAGAAAGAATAAAATTGACAAAGATACCCCAGCAAACTGACCTATTTAAATCATTTATTGGCATCAAAAACAGGAAACTCATAAAGGAAAGGACATTGACACAGACTATAACTAAAGAGTTTAGCTGATGTAAATCAATGCCCACAATGACATTTTAAAAGCTTAGAAATGACCTCAGCCAGCAAAATTAGATTTCATTGCCAAGCAAGGAGACATGGCAGCCAAGGGCAATACTATTTTAAAATGTAAGCTTGTCTGTAAAATTTTATAGAAGCAGATGGTCAAAGATTGTGAACAGTATCACTTTATAAAAGTGAGAAGAACTGAAGGGAAAAACAAATTTTAGAAAAGCCTGGCAAGAGACCTAGCTAAGCAAAGTTATTCCAAGGGCATTTAAGGACAAAAAGTGGAAGAAGGACAACAAATAAAACTTGGAAAATATCTGTAAAGATTTTTATTTAAGAAGCAAAACACTTTTCATCATCAAGAAATGCAAAGCTACTAGATTTGGGCTCCAACATCACAATCTCTAATGTGCTGTATGGAGAAACAGAAGGCACCAAAATATTTTTTTTAATGGAGAAAGCAGCTGAATAAGTTTTCACAGAAATAGACCTCGTGCGATTGAGTCTCAAGTTTGATAAAAGAAGTATTTGGAATTCTCTAATACCAAAAGCATAACAAAAAATAAACAAACTTAGATATCATTATTTTTTTAAAAGTGAGTAAGAGAATATTGCCACAGCTAGATGTTTCAATGGATGGAATACTGGAATCAGGAAGACCTGAATTCAAATGTAACCTCAGACACTTACTAGCTGTGTGATCTTAGGAAAGTCACTTTATTGCTATCTGCCTCAGTTTAATCAATTGTAAAAGGAGAGAATAATAGCACCCACTTGCTAGGATTGTTGTGAGGACTAAATGAGATAATATTTGTAAATTGCTTAGCATAGCGCCTGGCTCATAACGGGTGGTTAAGAAATGCTTCTTTATTTCATTCCCTAAGGAACTAACTTCTGACTTAGCTTCCTACTTTCCCATATATAATAATCTGCATAGGCATTAAAGGCACCCTTGATGACAGTATTAGAGGAAATATGCAGGCTTTTGTTCATGATATTCTTTACCCTATTACCTATATATAAAGTCCTATAATTGACTCAAGGGTATAGAGATTGCACAAGTTCTTTGAGCTTATTGTTTCTTAACTATTTTTTTAAAAAATTATTTTATTTGGCAGAGAAAAGTGAAGATTTAAAAGCTCTCCTCCAACCAAACTTTCCTCCTATGCTTATGTAAAAATTACATATAATGCTTTAAGAGGAATTTGAACATGGATAACATTTTTCTATGACCCACTGATTTGTGTGGCATATAAAAACGTACATGTATGTTTACCAAAAGACTTTGTCAACATCAAAGAGAAGGTCTGGTACAGAATGCAAATGGAAGAGGAATATCCTATATATGATGAGGTTCTCAAGATGCTGTTGTTTCTCCAAGCATACCCTTTGACCTAGCAATACTGCTACTAGACTTGTATCCCAAAAGAGATAAAAAATAATAATGAAAAGGACCTATATGTACAAAAACACTTATAGTGGCTCTTTTGTGGGGGTGAAGATTTAGAAGATGAAGGGATGCCCATCAATTGGGGAATGGCTGACCAAGTTGTGGTATGTGATTACGACAGAATTTACTTCTTTCAACTGAAGTTTCCTCATGCGGAAAATGGGGATGATAATAGTAAATAACTCACAGAACGGTGAACCCTAAACAAGATAATACATACAAAGTACCTTGTAAACCTTGAAGTGCTACATAAACATTAGCTATTACTATTTCAAATTGCTTGGCCTAATTAACCAAACTAGAAAAGTCAAGTAGATGAAGAATGCCTCTGTTAGAAATACGCTTGACACTGAAATTCAGGTATCATGGGCAATTTATTATTATTGAGGAGTTCAAAGGAATTGGTAACCATTCCCGGCCAAGTGGGGAGTAGAGGAGTGAGACCAACTTTATCCTGTTAGACTGACATAGATTGATGCACCATCAGCTCAGTACCTCCCCTCAGAGAACGGATTGGTCTGCTCCCTTCTGGGTCACAATCTTCCCTATACACCCCCAACATGCAACTCCTTGGCATGTTCCCCTCTCCTCAACACACGTCCCATGTTCAAAAATGGTGGAAAACTCCTCCCTGTGGGTGTGTAAGGTAATATTCAATTGGCCAATTAAGCATGCATGGTAGCCATTTGACCCCGTTTTCTCTTTAGCCCTGACCGTTTTCTGGCCAATTTAGACCAGTTTTGCCTATATCCTGAAACTGTGGTTTCTGCAAAACCACAAACTCTATTCCCATTGGCTGAGGACCTTCATCCTGATTAATTTTTACTCCTGACACTTAGTGAATTATTCTGTGCAACTTAATTAACTCTTCTGTGGAAACCTAACTTTCCCTGACTTTTACCCATCTCTCACACCTCTAGTCTGTAGTTTGGTATACAGTGCAAAGAGCAGCCCATAGAAACTTCCTTAAAGAATATAAGCATGAACAATATATGGGACCAGGAAATAAACAGGAAGATAAAAGCATGCTGGGTTGCCTTTCAAGAACTATATAGTATTTTTCATGACATTCAAGTGTCTCCCTAAAACAAAGGTCCACTTTTAAATACTGATATGGAATTGATGGACTACAGGATCTGGGAACCTTGAACACTCCTTGAATCTTCCCAGTTGATGAGGCATTTTCCTGAGGTCATAAGCCTTTCATTATTGCTAGGGCCAAATCTCTAGGTTACCCTTAACCTAGCCTAGCCCTCCATTGTCCTGCTACTTCCCATGCTTGATCCTATCAAAGTGCCTATGCCCAAATCTGTTACCCTTAAACTAGCCTAGCCCTACATTGTCTGTTATCTCCAGGTAGCCTTCAGCTCCTTCCCACCCTTAATCCCATTCTCTTGGTTCCTGGAGTCTGACCTCACCCCAGTCCCATCAAGCTCCTCCTTAGACTCCTCCCCAAGACCCTCCCTAAACCCCTACTCCCATCACCCCAGGACCACCCTAGATCTCTCCCATAATCTTTCTATACTGTATATGTTTCATCTTGCCTCCATGAAGGTGCTCAAATTCAGCCTACCTCAGATTGAATCTGGCCCGATTATGAAAATGAGCATCACAAATGGTGAGATTTTTTAAGACTACCCATTATGGCAAATCTGTAATAAACTTTGCTTTTCTCTTTGTCTGTGAGAAGCCTTGAGTCGAATTCATTCCGAGCAGGACCCGGTGTGTTGGTATTTTGGGGTCTTGAGCACCCCTAAAAACATATGGTTCTTTGACCTCATCAGGATGTTGTTTGGCTGTGTGCAATGGAGAACCAGTCTGAAGAAAAGAAGTACAAGATGTCTCACAGGGTAATGAAGAAGCACACAGTGGGTGTGAAAAAGCTATATGAAGAATTGTATGCACAGATGGAGGATTTTGTAGGAAAAACAATATAAAGAATGTCATCACAGAAATGGCTGACCAGAAAAAGAAAAAAACAAAACATGGCTCAGCCACATAATGTGAGTGAGAGGCAGCTGAGAGAGAGCCTACATTCTTCACTGGTATCCACGCAACGTCTGGAGAACTACAGGCAAGTCTCCAAAACATCATGTTCTCCTGCAGATCCACCTCCTTAGTCTATTACAATATTCTCCCAACAGATCTCCCTGCCTCTTCTTGCTCCTCTACCAAACTGTCCTGCAGATTGACATCTGACTAATCTAAACTCCTTTATGTACAAACCGGATCAAATCATTGCTTTGTTTAAAAAAAAAAATCGGTGGATTCCTATTGCCTACAGAGTAAAATTTTAAATCCTTTTGCCTGGCATTCAAGGTTCTTTACATAACCATGAGCATACCTTTCTAGCTATAGCCTATATTCTATCCCCTTACATACTCTCTACTCCACCAACCTGCACTTCTTTCTGCCCCACCCTTCCCCTCATGCCAAAAGCACTGTTTGCTTTGCCATAATCCATGCCTTTGCTCCTAGATGTGTCTTATGCCTACAATGTCCTCTCTTTCCCAATTTGTCTGCTGAGTGGCTAAGCATACTTTAAAGCCCAGCTCAGATTCTGTCTCCACCATAGATACTTCTCTCACTCCCTCTCCTGATAAGGACCGTGCAAGGTTTCACATAATACTCAGTTTTGCAGCTGTCTAATGCACTCGGTATGGAATTACAGCAGGGTATAACAGAGACATAGTAGGTTCCCAGCAATGCTTGCTGGATTGAAATGAATTATAGTTGATCTGAATATGTTTCATATCCCTCTTCTAGACTATAAGCTCCATGAGGGCGAGGAGAACATTGAGCTTTGGGTCTTTCCTGGCCCAGTGTTCCATACAATGCTGTTGTCCAATCAATTTCAGTTATGTCCAAGTCTTTTTGTCTCCACCTGGGGTTTTCTTTGCTACTTAATAAATGCTTATTATTGAGCTTAATGGAAAAAGTGCTCTGTAGATACAAGCTATCATAATAATTATTATTCCTCTGCTCTTTCCACCTGAATTTTAGGAAAAACTAATCCCAGAAAAAGCTGGCACCGCCCCCCCCAAAATAAATCTTTTCCCCTGGTGTGCATCATCTAGAATAACCTTTATGCTTAGCAAAGTTCCTGGTATATAGTAAGTACTTAATTGGGGCAGCTAGGGGGTGCAGTGGATAGAGTACTGGGCCTAGAGTCAGGAAGACGTCTTTGTGAGTTCAAACCCAGCCTTTGACATTTACTGTGTGACCTTGGGCAGGTCACGTAACCCTGTTTGCCTCAGTTTCCTCATCTGTAAAATGAGCTGGAGAAGGAAACGGCAAATCATTCTAGTATCCTTGCCAAGAAAACCCTAAATGGGGTCATGGAGAGTCAGATATGTCCGAAACAACTCAACAACAACAAATAAGAGTTGTTAGACTGAACTTCAGTGGGTAACTTTGGGATCTAACCCTGTAAAGGAATCTCTACTGCAAAGTTCCTAGGCTCCTGTTCACTGCCAATGGAGGGGATCTGAAGCCAAGCACAAGCCACAGTTGATGCCAGACTCCATTAGCCACTGACAACGCACACTGGTTTGGGTATCTATCCTCATGGAGGATCTTACTGTAACAACATTCTAGTGACCAAGTCAAAACTAGTTTGCTTGTGCCGTGACAAGAATGTAACTCCAGCAAAAACATGTCTCTTCATCTTAAACTCAGGTAAAATATTGTTGAATAAATAAAACAAAAAATAATAAAATAACAGACTTTCTTCTCTTCAGCTTTATTTTGAGAAGCAATCCCTCCCACCTCAATTTTTTATTGCATTTGTTGAACTTCTTAGGAATAGAGAAATATTTTCTGCTTGGTGGTACATATACCTAGGGGTGCTATTGCATTGTTCAATTCCAGATAAAGCTACATATTATTGAGTAAGGAAAGACATTTAAGATTTAGATCGAAGATAAAAAAATAGTTGAGATAGCAATGATAACTCAAAAGCAACAGAGATGAGAATATCATTTCTGTGCTTTGCCAAGTAGAAATCTTAGTGCATAATTTAATTTCTAAAGCAAGTACACGCAGGGCAAACTTGGTGCTCTGAAACTTTTCTGGAGTTGTGTGTGTGTGCATTTATATATTTGGTTGTTGTCATTGTTTAGTTGTTTTCAGTTATGTCTGACTCTTTGGGACCTCTTTTGGCAAAGATACGGGAGAGGTTTGTCATTTCCTTTTGCAGCTCATTTTACAGATAAGGAAACTGAAGCACACAGGGATAAGTGACTTGCCCAGGGTCACATGGCTAGTAAATATCATAAACCAGATTTGTACTCAGGAAAATGAATTTTCTGGGCTCCTAGCCCAGCACTCTATCCACTGTGCTACCCAGCTGCCCAATACCTATATATAATCACCCAAGTTAAGTTATAAATGACATAAGGTTAAGGGGCTGTGCCTTCTTCTTTTCTAACTTCCTTCTTTTACTCCCAGTACCTAGTACAATGCTCAGCACATTCTAGGTGCTAGATATATGCTTGCTGATGACAGGTTGACCTCCATTTGCTATTTCCTGAAAAGATCACAAAGACAATTTAGAGTCTCACTAAAATAGGGAATGTAGACCTCAGAGTTTTAAACTCCAACCACAGAATAATACAATTTTAATCCAGATCAGTTTTCAATATTTAATATGTTGCAGAGATGCCCAGTGGAAATTCAGTCGATAAAGAACAGATCTTCCACCAGCAGAACTGATCTGGCATCCATAATTCAAAAGCAGCTCACCTGAATTGGACCGAAATACAGTGGTAAACTGGCATACCCTGGGGTATCTTTTGCATTCCCAATCCTGCATATCCACAGCATTGATTCTTCTTCTTTAGTATTGCTATAATCTGACAAGCTCTAAACAAGCAGGAAAAATAGATTTCCATAGAAATTAGGCAAATGGTTAAGTGAGCAAAAAGTCAGTGCTGTCCCTGCTTGCAGCAGTCCTTCTTTTTGCACTGCTCTCATATATAAATCCCAGAGCTTTACCTTGCACATGGCTTTGCCCCAGGGTTCTGATATTGTGAGGTAGGGTATGTGCTTCCTTCTCCCAGCAACCACCAACCCCAGCCTCTGGCCCTAGTCCATCACCTCTACGTTCTTGTCGCTATGGTTTCCTTCTCCCCAGCCAACCTTTCCTTCCAACCTCCTACAGGGGGAGAATACAAGTAGCCCTTCTCTAAGTGCTTTCACACCACAAGTTCTGTTCCCTGATTTGCCAGCTCCACCAACTAAATCTTTTGTTTTCTGCATGTAAAGAAACAGCTAGGTATAGATCTAATGAATTCTAAAATGCTCTAAATACCTATTCAGGAAAAGACTGGGAAAATGAATGTAGAGGAAGCATCTCCTAGTGCTAAATTACAAAAGCACACAAAAGGATTGTGTCATCAATATATGGACAAAGAATCTTAACTCCAAGAGTTTACATCTACAAGCACAATGAACAATCAGGGCCGAGCAAGGAACAGTGATGTTGCCAGTGCAACAGTACTATGAAATGCAGAAGAATACAGTTCATCAAACATCAATTAAGATTTCACAATTCTGGCTAAATATAGAGAAAGTACATGCTGTGCTGGTCCCTGGTTGCCCACTGAAAATAGGAAATGATTTTACTATTTGATGTTGCTGTATGCAATTGTTTATTTTCCTCTTAAATCAGATCCTTGTCCTGTTCTGAGTAATTACAGTACTATGCATCTTCATTGTTGTCCTCCTAGTTGTTTTTCCCCAGTATGGGAAGAATGAGATGTGAGATAAGCAGTCACAACACTCATTACCTTGGCTGATTAACACTGCTATTCAAATGACAGAATCTTATTTAGAAAAGGAAAAAAAAATGTCAATTCAACACTAAACCGTATCTCTAAAATCTATGCTTGCAACATTTCCTTCTCTCCTATCCTCTCCTTATACACACTTGCTCTCAGTTACTTTCCACTCTGAAGCTAATGTCCTCAAGAAGACAAGGATGATAATACTCGTTGTATGATGTTGGGAATATTGATGTAGGACTGAAAGAGACCTTAGAGATCATAGGTCACCTCCTTAATTTTGCAGATGACAAAACTGAAACACAGAAGGATTAAGTGAATATACTTTCCAAAGTCAAAGGCCCAGTTTTTTTCTTTTTTCTTAACATCCCAAGTACCTACGCATTTCCTTAAATGCTTGTTGTGGTTGTTATTCATTTGTTTATAGTAGTGTCCAGCTTTTCATGCCCCCATTTGGGGTTTTCATGGCAAATATACTTGAGTGGTTCACCTTTTCATTCTCCAGCTCATTTTACAGAAGAGGAAACTGAGGCAAACAGGATTATGTTCTTCATACATAGTCTTTAGTAAATGTTTGATCGATTGGATTGGGCTGGATTGGATCAGCTTGAGTAGGCTGGTTTGGACTAGATTGGTATCAACTATCACATAAGTAGTAATGGACAGAGCCAAGGTCAAAAATTTGTTACAGAATCACAGATTTTGAGAGTTGTAAGGGACCTCAGGGGGCACCTAATACAAACCACACCCAAAAGGAATCATCACTATAATATACCTACTAAATGGTCATCCAGACATTTCTTAAAGACTTACCAGAAATGGAAAAATGCCACTTCCTGAGGTGGACCATTCCACTTTTGGACAGCTCTAATTGTCTGAAAATTTTTTTCTATCATGCCTAAGTTAATCTCTTCATAACTTCTGTCCATTAAGCACGGTTCTGCCCTTTAGGGCCAAACAGAACAAATGTAATTTCCTCTACATGACAGCCTTTCAAATTCTTGGAGACAGTTAAGTGTCTCTTCTGAGTCTTTGCTTCTCCAGAGTAAATGTCTCTACTTCCTCTAACTAATTACAAGCGCCATTTTCAAGGCTTTCTGCTAAGCACTGGGGATATACAAAAACAATGAAAAGCAGTCCCTGATGCACACCTTAACAGTCTACTGGCATCTAGGTCTTCTGAATCCAAATCCCGTGTTCTTCCCTAATCTATTGCAAGTTTAGTTCTGGATCTATAGGATGAAGGGTAAAGGTAGTGGGCATCTCATTTCATTTTAGGATTGGTAACTAGATGACCTAGAGAAAGAAGTGCCTCATACAGTTAAAAATGGGATGTGTTAAGACTACATATATATATATATATATAGATATATATAATATGTACATATATATGTGTATATACATACATACATACATACATACATACATATATATATATGTATATATATATATCTCCTTGGCTACTTAATATAAATAAATGACTATACAAATAATACAATCTCTTGGAATGGCAATATTGTATATAGTTGGGAACTGAAGCTTCTACTTTGTGATAGGAATAAGCTTTTCCTATTGGCGCTTTCAATCACTTCTTTAATACTCAATATATATAATATAATATAATATAATACTCCTTTAATACTCAATGCCTCACATTTGATAATGATTTAGTTTCTCAAAGTACCTTCACATAGATTATCCTGGCAATACATGGGCTAAGAAGGGCAAATATTATTACCTACATTTTACAAACATGAGGAAACCCAGGTCTAGAGCCCATGGTTCACTCATTTCAGTTATGACTGATTCTTTGTCATCCCATTTGGGGGTTTTCTTGGCAAAGATACTGGAGTGGTTTGGCATTTCCTTCTCTAGCTCATTTTACAGATGAGGAAAACTGAGGCAAACAGAATCACACAGCTAGTAAGTAGGTGAGGTGCATTTGAACTCAGGACTTCCTGACTCCAGATCTGGCACTCTATCCATTGCACCACCTAAAGTTATACACTGCTAGTAACTGGTGGAGCCAAGTCAAAAACATGATCCATTCTTCCCCTACACTTGGAATGTACTCTCTTCACCTTTGCTTCTTGAAATCCCTAGCTATTTTCAAGACTTGGTTCAAGAATTAAGTCCTACATGAAAACATTTCTAATACCTCTAAAAATTAATACTTTTCTCCTAAAAATATGCTATATCTACCTTGTATTTATTTTGCATATGCTTATACACATACATGTTATCTCTCCCACAAAATGTAAGCTCATTGAGGGGGAGAGACTTTCTTTTTTCCCCAGCACCTAGTACATTGTAAGCTTGTTGACTGATTATGTCCCTAGACCAAATGGTCTTCCATTATACAATGCTGCTATCTTACTTTCATAATATTTGGGAGGCCCAATGGAAATACATAAAGGCAATTTCATACTAATGAGCATGACAAGATAGTCAAAAATATTTTGTGGCTTTTTTTTCAGAAAGCAAGATAAAATTGTGCAGTAAAACACAAAGATTTTAATAAATATCAACCCAGTGTATTGAAATCTCCCTGAGTTCAGTTATGGGATCTGAATAACCTAAATATGTCATTCATTCAGCAAGCACCTTGTGTGTTCCCAGCACTGCACTAAATACTTAAAGGATATAAAGCAAGGAGAATGTACAGTTCTTATGTGCAAGGGAGCTGTAAACAAGCTGAGAAAATAAAACACACACAGAAAATATTAGAGAGGAAATGCTAAGCAATACGTGATCAAGTATTAGACAATATGATAGAAACAGTGAAACATTTCCAAGTCCCTAGAATAAAATAAGTGGACAGAGCTGGATGTACTTAATCAGGGAAAAGGTACATTTGGGGACAGGTGCTAAAGGAAATGATGGATACATGGGCAGGGATCAGGGAGAGTGTACCTGGAGGGGAGAAGAGAATTAGCAGAGGCATAGAATTACATGTGATATTGTTGGTGTTTGTCCTACATTCTCAAAGAGAACCATGACATCAGGAAGGATTTGTCATGACTTGCAAATGAATTGGATTTGTGTGGCAGGGCTGATACATAAATGTCAGCAAGGAGGCTGGCCTGACTGGAGGTTGTTATGAATCCAGTGTTCAATTACACACAAGCCTCATGCTCTGGGTGTCCTTGTTCTTCTCTGGGAACTCACTTTTCCCTTGCTGAGGCCTCTGGGAGATTAGAAACTTGACATCAGGGTCTTCATCACAGCTCTCTAACATGGCTGTCTTTGCATGCGCAGCAGTAGGACCGGGAACATAGCCTAGCCCTCCTTCTGCCTTATGTCTCCCTTCTTCCCAACTCATACCATCCCTTTTCCCACAATATACACTTACATTCTCACACCAAGTCTCAAAATACCTTCTGGGCTACAAACTCCAGCCTAAATACATCACATCCTGATTCTCTGGCAAGAACCACTGGGAAACCACATTTGCACCTCCCCTCAAGCACACCAGCTCCCAGTTCTCAAAAACACATTCAGCTGTCCTTGTACTTGCTCTGATTTCATTACAGAAATACCAGTTTTCATGAACCCACATTGCTTCTCTTGAACAGCCTCTGATTCTCTTAACAGTATCCCAGGACTAGCTCTCCTATTATCGAACCACACACTAAACCACTTTCCACATACCTCAGGCCCAGTAATTCGACCTAATATCTACTGCATATGTCAAGTGACTATCCAGATGCCTTAAAGATGGGGCCACAAAATGACAGGCACAACTGCTGTTGTATCCTGGCATAGCCTTCATGGAACAGCTGTTCTACCTTTCAGTCCTAGGCAATCCTATACTTTAAAAGAAGGAAGAAGCTATTTGAGGCACTTATGAGATGGTTATAGAATATTCATCAGTGAAGTTGTTGAGCATAAGGCCCTTTCAAAATATTCCCCTCTTGGGAATGGTTTTAGAAAATCCTGGGAAGACCTATCTGAACTGATGCAGAGTGAAGTAAGCAGAACCAGTTTGTACAAAGTAACAGCAACATTGTGACAATGATAAATTATGAAAGACTTAGCTACTCTGATCAATACAATGACCCATGACAATTCAGGGCTGATGATGAAAAAAATGCTATTTACTTCCAGAGAGTGGGCCAATGAACTCAGAGTACAGAATGAAGTATAATTCTTTCCCTCTATTTTTCTTGTTTGTTTTTACAACATGGGCTATCTGGAAATATTTTTTGTATGATTTCACACGTATTGCTTGCTTTCTCAATGGGTGGGGAAGGAGCCAGAGGGGACGAAAGAATTCAGAACTTAAATATGTTTAAATGAATGTTAAAAATATGCAATACAATTTCAAAAAATCGTTCCCCTTGTAATACCACTATATTTTAAATGGGAATTTTTTTCAGGAAACAAACCTATAAATACCTCAAATATGTCTACAATTCACTCTGTTGAGAAGGGCAATGTGGTATAGTGGATAGTGTGCTAATCTCAAAGCAGTGAAGACCTGAGTTTAAATCACACCTTTGACACATACTGGCTATGTAACCCTAGGTAATAAGAGGCCTAATTTTTCAAGGCTCTAGGAAACTCTCTAAAACTACAAATTGCCCCAAAAGTACTAATCTACAGGGATAGAGGTAGTTTTCTCACCTGGGAGTTCCCTATAACAATGAAATCATGGGTCTACTTGCTATACTAGTCGACCAAAAGCAAAATGAAGGGAAGGTCTCCCTCTTGTAACCGTTACATCTTTTTAACTACTGCTTTTTTAAAAAAAATGAAATGAGCCATACGCATTGGAAGAGGACCTTTGACTTTGTATACCTCTTAAGGGGCTCAAGAGCATAAAAAAGGCTACCTTTGAGATTCAACCATGAGACTGTTGTAACCTAGGGAAAACTCTAGAAAATAATAAAACAGAGCAGTTGCATACTACTTTACAATTTGTAAATTTCTCTACAAATATTATCTCATTTTATCTTCATGACAACCCGGGGACATGGGGTGCTATTATTATCCGCATTTTACAGGTGAAGAAACTGAGTGACTTGCTTTGAGTCACACAGCTAGTGTCTGAGGCTAGATTTGAACTCAGGTCTTTTTGACCCCAGGCCTACCAGTCTATCCATTGTGCCATCTAGTTGCCTAGCATCAACTACAGAGCTAGGAGTACTGGACTTAAATCCAAGAGTATCTGGGTTCAAAGCAGATTTTTGATATGCATCAGCTGTATGACACTGGGTAAGTCATGTAACCTATATAGGCTTCATTTTCCTTATCTATAAAAATAAGAGGGTTGCTCTAAATGGGCTCCTAAGTTTCTTTTAGCTCTAGAAGTACTATCCCGTGAGCTTATGAATTAGGAATTCCCAGTAGATAAAAGGTGTGAGAGGAATGAGAAACCCAAGAGACAGAGTTTCTGGGTAATCAATAATCAATTTGTTGATTAGGCTGGCTAATAATCAATACGTTGGTGGTCAGTGATTTCTCTCGGTAACCAAAGACACTTAGTGGAGACACTGAAAGACATAACTTTTTTCGATAGGGAATGCCCCTGATGGGAGAAATCAAAACCTGATTGGCTAATTAATTAATTAATGATGGGGTGGTCATATTTATTAAAGAGGTGGGCTAAAAGTTTTCAATTCTTCCTGTTGAGAACAGGGCTTGATCATGAGACTCAGCTGCCTCCAGCAATCTAGACAAAGGAATCCATCTCTACCCAGACCACTCTGGTAGGTTTTCTCCTTCATGAGCTGGGTTACCCTAAACTCCAATGGAGGTGGCAGGGGTGGTGGAGGTGGGGTGGGGGCAAGGTATAAGGACATGGGCTCAAAACTTTTGGGGCTAGAATTCACCTAGATTAGATTCTGTTTACACTCTATTTTTTTGAGGGGGGAAGGCAGGGCAATTGGGGTTAAGTGACTTGCCCAAAGTCACACAGCTAGTAAGTATGTCAAGTGTCTGAGACCAGATTTGAACTCAGGTCCTCCTGACTCCAGGGCTGCTGTTTATACTCTAAATAGAAGTAAGGTCTCCTAATTGGGTGGGGTCCCACCCAAGATGGAGGAGCATGTTCTGGAAGGATTTGGGCAATCTCACCTATCAACCTTGTCCTTCAGAGGCTGACTGACTGACCAACAGGGACTGGTCTCTGAATGAGGAAGTAAAAAGAAAAGCCTAGATTCTGATTTAATAATTGGTTATTAATATAATAGAAAATAATAATTTATCTCAGGTGGAATTTCCTGGTAGTATAATGAAGCATTGGAACTAGTTACCACCTATATCTCCTTCTCTGGAAGTCTCTTACCCCCAAGATGCAGATGATTCATCACCTGGGATGGTTGAAAGCCTCTTGATGCTACTTTAACTTTTAATCAGAAGGTTTCAAAATACAGCCAGCTTCAGTTAATAGGAACTCAAAAGATAACCAGAATTGTTTTTCATACCTTAACTTTTAGGAGAAAAGGCAAACTAATATAATTTATGGATTTATGGGTAGGGATTTGCAATAGCAGTTGTAGGAGAGAGGAAAAAGGTATCAGGACATACACATGCTGAAACCAATACAAATTCTGCCCATTCTCATCTATCTTCTATATCTATATTTACTGCACTGGTCAGTTATGTCCACTATGTGGAACTAAGTCTAGGAAGCAAATTAATATAACATCTATTTTCATTAGCAAAAGCTAAAATAAAAACTGTTTTTTGAGGTTTTTGCTTAATTGAGATTTCACTATATATATGTAGAAGCTCCAGACAGAAGAATTAAAATATTCAGCTTACCTCTGTTTTCTCAGGTTCTCCTGAGATTTAGCGGGATAGAAAATGGAAGATTTCATGGCCCAGAGGACCATTTCAAATCAAATAACTTGGCAATACCAGTGATACCACTTCAGACAGCTGCTCTAGAAATATGCAACTTAATCATTAAGATGAGGTTTGCCAAGTTATTGCATGTTAATGTTAACTACCGCAAAACATCAATAGACCATTTGGGAGGATAATAGGTGTTTATTGATTCATGTTTTCATTGTGTGCCCTGAATCTGTTTTCTACTATAAATGCAATAAAGACAACCACGGCAACACATAGAAAAATCTCTACAAGAATGCATGACATGACAGTGATTAGTGACCAGTAGCGGTGACCAATCTTGAGTGAGAAGGTTTGTGTTTACCGCAAGGAGCTCTGAGCTTTATTTTGGTTCTCATGATTTATTTTGACATTTATTTGATTTCCCTCCATCAACAACAACCAAATATTTATTGCACATCTACTATATACATGGTCCTATGCTAGGTTCTGGGGAAGACAAAAAGTTTTAGTGACTATAAGGGCCCTACCTTCATGGAGTTTACAATCCAGTAGGGGTATAGGATTCACACAGAGATCATATTAACTACATATTATTAGATGGTAAATAGATCAGTTACAAAACAAGAAAATATACCACATTTTCTTCATTTGTAGAATGAGAATGCCAGTTCCAAAATCTGGTAATAATGCCTGAGACATACTTTCAATATTAAATAATCTCTGCATGTACTTTGAGATCCTCACAAAAAGGCAATCATACTAAAGCACGTAATTAATCTCCTCCACTCATACTGTATGATCTGAAATGTTCTTATGGTTTTGATTAGTCTTGCCCAAAAGGAAGAATAGCTTTGGAGAAATAGTTAATATGTGGAATCAGCCTCCTGAAATTGCCAATCTCTATTTCTAGAAATAATGCTTATGAGTGTGAAGAGGATTGTTCATTTGGGGATATAGGTTAAACAGAAGAAAATTTTCCAGACAGAGTTGTTAAATGCTGATGTGGATTACCAAGGAAAGTGGTGAAATCTCTTTTTTCTATCTATATACAATAAAAATTCTCATTTATTGAGATTAATTTAGATCCTGAATTGCCTGAAGATAGAAAGATGGATTAAATGACCTCTGAAGGTCACAGCAAGTCTTACCTTGTTATGAAATGAATACGAATCCTCCACATGGCTGTCAAATTGATATTCTAAAAATACAGAGCTGACGATATCACCCTCCCACTCACAACCATCCTGTGGCTCCTATGGCCTCTAGAATAAAATGCAACACTCTCAGTCTTGCATTTAAAGCCCTCAACAATATGGCTCTTACCTACTTGTCCAGTCTTTTTTTTCATATTGTTTCCCTTTATAGGCTCTATGTTTCAGGCAAACTGGTCGGCTAGCTAGTCTTCATAAAGGACATTTAATCTCTCGCCTCCATTGTTGGAATGTGTTCCCCCCTACCTCCATCATGTAGGATCCTAGCTTCCTTCAAAGCACAGCTCATCTTTCTTGATCCCTCCCACTTAGGATTCTCTTCCTCTTTAAATTATTTTGTATTACTTCATATGTGCTTTTTACATGTACGTGTATCCTGCTGGTAGAATGCAAGCTTGCTGAGGACAGGGACTTTCATTTTGTACCCCCAGTGCCATTACACACTGTAAGTATTTGGTGTAAGTTTATTGGATTGAATTGTATAGCGAGATTTCCCAATATGCAAATTATCCCCTAGAAATAAATGAGATTGTTCAGGGAACAAAGTGAATTGTCCCAAATTTAGTATATTGTGGCAATAACTATATAACATTGCAAAAAGAGCCAAACCATACTTGAAGAGGAATAGACTCCTAAAGGTGATTGGGTTTATTCATTTCAAGCTTTAATGCGTTCACTTTTTCACATGCTGACAGTTAATCCATTTTGCTCAAATCTAATTCTAATGGTAATAATGATTTCCTCCATTTTGCCTTAGAATCAAAGAGCTTTGGAGATAGAAAGAACCTTAGAGACCCTCTAGTCCAATTGCATTTTTTTTTACAGATAAGCAAACTGAGTGTCAGAGAGGTGATATGACTTGACCAAGATGATATAGCAGGACCCACCCAAGTTTCCTAAGTCCTAGTCCAGTGGTCTTCTTATTACTGCCTCCCTTCTTTCTTTATTTTTCCTGGGGGCTAGAGTTCTATATTTTCTCCATCAGTTTCTGGGGTGGGTGAATCTGAGGAATAGGGAAAGAGTGCATTCTCTATCCACTCTATACTCTTTTAATCAGGCTAGATCTTCTCCAACATGGCCCAGCCCCATCCTCTTGGGGGGGGGAAGGAGGGGAGATGCTCAGAATCTTTTATCTTCCATGGGGGAGGTAATAAGTATCTATTTATGCCCAAAGTCCCACCAGACAGTCATGTGGAAGGCCATGTTAGTCAGAACCAAGATGCACTCAAGGACCACAAAGATGGTATACTCTTGGCTCACAATAGTTGTTGGCTGCCACCCTTCTTTCAACAGATACCACAAGATCCAATCTGAAACTATTCTGGCTTTTCCCTTCTTTATGGAAGATAATCTGTCATAAGATCATAGGCTTAGAGTCTGAGAACTAGAAAGGATCTTAGAAGAAACTGAGACACAAAGAGATTAAGTAAATTGCCCAGAGTCACAGAGCTAGTAAATGCCTAAGAAAGGATTCTTCAGCCTTGGGTCTTCCTGAATTCAAATCCAGTACTCTGCCCACTATGTCACCTATCCCTCAGTCATAGTGTACAGACACGTGCACAGTGGGGAAGAACAATTTTCAACTGTCTTTCAGGTTTTGCCTATGTTTAAATTTCTGGAAATGAGTCCTGAACTATTTGCCATAAGATCAGGTCAATATTTGTCAGATAAGGCTCTGCAAACACAGAAACATTATTCTCTTAAAAGACTTGAATTTGAGAATTGAACAACTACTTTTTCACCATTTGCACTTTCCTAGAATCGATGATACCAAGGTCAGAAAGGGGACTGTTAGTGTTTCTGGTAATTCCCTATAAAATTCTGAATTGGGTAACCAGTGTTCACTGAATTATTTAGGATCATGGATTTATAGCTTAAAGGGACCTCAAAAGCCATCTATTCCAATCCTGTCATCTTATAGATAAGAAAACTGAGGCCCATATTGGGTAAATGACTTGCTAAATGCAAGACATTAGTGGTAGAGATGAGATTTGAACTCAGGGCCTTTGACTCTAAATCCAGAACTCTTTCTACTATCCCATGTCTCCTAAAAGAAATGTCATCTTAAAACTTGACCTATTTAGCACCTTAGCTGGGTATCTGGAAGCTAAGTATATACTATTACCTCACTATCTGGGCTCCTACCCACCCTTTTCTGCTTCCATGTAAATCATAGAAGGATCCTCAAATACCAAATTAAAATCCAACTGAGAGAAGACTTCAGTCTATTGGCTTGATGTGGAGATGTAAAGCCAATTAGTAAGTGAAAGATCTTTCCCACCCATTGAATAGGCTTCAGGTGGGACCAGCAGAGAGGCCTGATTAGAGACAGACCCACGACCTTTCACTAACTAGATACGAGGCCCCAGGCTAATTAGCAAACTGGTTTTCTAGAGATGGGAAGCCCTCAGGACCCTAAGAGGAGCTGCTAAGACCAGAGCCAATGGTGCACTGAGTTCTAGTGAATCAGATGATAGCTAGGACTGTATAAAAAGAGAGCCCAGAACTAGAGCAGCAGGATTCATAAGCAGAGATCCAGCATTGAGAGAGTTAGGATTCATGGGGGATCTTTTATAGGAAGGCCCTGGCAGTGAGGGGAAGTTGCAAGTATGGCTTGGTTCTTTGCTATAATATTTTGTTATAATTTCCTTGTTACTACAATGAGGAGGCCTTATTGGTTTTGGAATATTATTGCTACAATATCAAATTGCGGGCATTGGTCCTTGGATTTGATGGCCTGGATTCTAAATAAATGTTATACTTCCTCTGCCTTCTACCTAGAGAATTCTTTACACTTTGAGATTCCAAACCACTGAGGCCTGTCCATGGCCCTCTCTGAGGTCATGAATTTTGCCTTACTGCTATAGGAGATGTCTTATACTCTGTTTAACTGATGAATGTCTCTCAATTTTGATACTATTCAAAGAGTGGCCTTCCACGAAATGGGAAAAAAAAACAGATAAGTTAACTGATTCAAAAATACCAGGAGAAAGTATTGTGCTAAAATGCATTATAAGAGGCAATTTACTTCCTGATCTTTCCTTCTCCTTCCTTCTAAAAACTTCAGTATGACCTTGGTATTCAGGTACTGGTTTTGAACCATAGTTTAAACTTCTACTGAGTTATAAATTTAAAAAAAATATCATCTAAGCTTTACCAACTCTAAAATGGCATTGCTAGACTTGAAGTTAAAAGTGGGTTTGAATATTTGGTACTAACACTTGTTATCTCTGTGATATTGGGCAGATGACCTATCCGTTTATACCTCAGTTTACTAATTTGTAAAATGGCCTAAGAATATGGGACAACATAGGATTATTGTGAATTTTGATACAATAAAATCTCGCAAGCATTTTTTAAAGCATTTACTATGTGCAACACACTGTGCTACTAGGTACTGCAATACTAAGACAAAAGGAAAAGTAGTCACTGCCTTCAGGAAGCTTACCTTCTATGAAGATTAATAAATAGAATTATGTATGGGAAAGCTCTTTGTAACAACAAATGGTTATATGTAAGCCTATTTTCAGTCCTTATACTCCTTGCCTTCTTGCATTTTTTTTCAAACTCGACCTTCCTTCTTTGATAAATATTTTCTCCCCCTGATATGAAATTATATTCTATTTCTTAAACCTCCAAGAAAATTCCTCCTCAATGTCTTTTTTTTAATTTCTCTTTCTCTTGCTGCCTCCCAAAACTGAGCTTCCCCTCAGCTTCTATTTTTGATTCCCTACTCCTTTGTCAATGTTCTCTCCCTCATCAATCTCATAACATCCCCGTAATTTCAATCATCACCTCTTTGTGAATTACTCACAACTCTGTATCTTCAGCTCCTGATCTTTTCTATTGAACTCAAGTTACATATAACTGACTGTTGGACACTTCTATTTGGTGTCCTGACCCAAACTGAAAATAACAAGTACAAAATTGTGCTCCTAATTTCCCATCAGTAGATTGTGAGTTCCTTTATGATAGAAATGATTTTATTTATATTTTTTCCATCCCCGAATGGTCAAATGTTTGTTCAATTGAATTACTGAATTGAGAGGACATCATTCTTCTAACCAAGGGTTGTTACCACAAAGTTATATCTGATTTTTTCTTCTCTCTCTCTTTCTCCACCCCCATTCTTAGTTGAGGATAATGCTGAGATTATGTACCTGAGAAACTAGAAGAAGGGTGCTGCCTTTAGCTTGCTAAATTTTATAACAATAGCATCTCACATTTGTATAACACATTGAGGTTTCCAAAGAGCTTAACAAATATCATCTCATTTGATCTACGTAATAACCCTAAGAGGCATGTGCTATTATTATCCCCATTTTTTAGGTAGGGAAACTGAGGCAAACAGAGGTTAAGTGGCTTGCCAAGCCAGGGTCATACAGCTAGTAGACATTTCACCGCATAATCTTTATACTCTGTTTTTTTAGTCCAAAAATTGGTTTACAACCTTTCATCACATGATCATCGCATGGTACAATTCTATTCATTGTGCTGCTTAAAAAGTAAACTGAGCAGAAATTTATTCACCAGTGGCCTAACTATATGCATTTGCACTGTGAGCTTCAAGTCTAGAATTCTCAGCACTTGTGCATTGTCAGTATATTTCTGAAAGCCAACTTAGGTGGTTTGTTTAGAGCGTTGTAGTACTAATGGTATTGTCACTCGACCCAACCAAGAGCTATAGGTGCAAGGGGAGTGAGCAGGCAGACAAAGCTGCCATGAGTAAGTCATTTAACATGGTAAGACTTTCATTTTCCCAATTTTAATGTATATTCATGAGTATTCCACGTATCCTAATCTTACACCAAAGACAGTTTAGAAATAAATGATTTTAAAGTAGTATGGGCACAATTTTTTTTAAAAGAGTCACATAATGTTTGCACGCCCATTTTTACAAAAAAAATGGCATAAAATCTGCAACAACTGTGTAGTGAAATACAGTAAGTATTTGAGGCCAGATTTGAATTCAGGTCTTCCTGAATTATCCTAAGACTCTAGGTCCAATGGTCTGTCCTCTACACCACTTAGCAGCTTTATCACTTCTCCCTCCATTATGTTTCACATGACTCCTTTCTCACCCCCTCATGTGAAAGTAAACAAATCACTTTTGGACCATTTTAAGAAAATCATATTTTATGATTTTCCTGACTCCATTTTCTGTACACTCCAGTCCTTCTTTCATCCTATTGCTAATTTAATAATTTTAATATGCCATTTTGGTCATATCACTTCCATGGCTCAAAATACTTCAATGACTTCCCATTCCCTATTTCTAAAAATCTCCTTAGTTTGGTATTACAGGACAAAAATTACTATAAAAATTCTTTCAAGCCTTATTACGTATCACACTTCAATAATATTACATATTATACTTAAAGCCCTCTCTACTCCAGAAAAACTATTCACTGTTCCCTCATAGATTAGAGACTGGAGAATCTACTGACCTCCAGGACAACTTTTTTTCCCCAATGAGTTCAATATCTAGTTTATAGTATTTCTCTTCTCCCCCGCTCCTATCCTGACTAGAGCATTTGAGGGAAAAGCAATATGTATGTTAAAATCCCCAAGTGTGAGGACAGTAGTTGGACAGATGAGAAAGGTTGTGAGCTAGCTTCTGAATTCACTAAGGTAGGAAAGGGAGTGTCCTAGAAATTAGCAAACAACAGCTATCTTTTGATTGGGTGAGCGACATGAATTGCATAACCTCAAAGAAAGACAGGTTACTAAATGATGGAGGTAGGGGAAGAACTTGCAAGTGGCAATAAGGAGCAGGGACTATTCTAACCTCCCCACCTTAACTACTGAGCAAAAGAGAATGAATGAAAATGAAGCCAATACTGGAAAGGATTACCATAGACACAGTGTCATCAAAGGAGAGACAAGTTTCAGTAATAGTTAGAAGACTAAAGAAATGGAATAGGAAAAGATTTAGGATGAATTGAAGTTTTTTGCCTATGGAATAAGCGTTCCAGAGGGCACAGTTGAAAGGTTCAGTGGGATTTGGTTGGAATTTTGGGGTAGGAGGGTTGAAGGGGATGGGAATGAGGACTCAGGTGGTAAGGGTGAGGAATGGGGCTTTTCAGAATCACTGGGATGTATAAGGTATGATAAGGCATGAAAATGTTTATCACTGAGTGGAAGGTTCCACTTCCTCTTCTCAGATGAGGCTAGAGATTGGGCTAGAGACAAGTAGTCATGAAATGAAAGGCAAATAGTCAAGTTGTATAACCTACTCCATTACTCCTCTTCCTGAAATAGGCTGAAAATCAGCCAGAAAACTGTGTATCAGGAGCCAAAAGTCAAACATGCACAGCAGGAGAAATTAGTCCCCCTTCCCACCAACCTTACTCTTCATCTTTCCTCAAGGTACAGATACAACAAAATATGAAAGGTCAGAGGTCAAAGAGAAAATTGATCCTCTTTGCACCAAAGGTTTTTAACATCCCAGTTTGGAAATCAGACTGGCAGTAGGAGCTGGAAGTTGCTCTGTGCTGGCACAGATGGAAATCACTCCACCAGCCTCTAGAAACCTTCCCTCAGGTGACATATTCAGTAAGAGAAGGAAGGTTCCCAGTTGGAGGAAGATCTAACTCTGCTTCTCACCTAAAGCTGTAGACCAGGAGAGGGATCTTAAGTCACTTAAGCTCTCAACGGCTCTAGGCAATTTTCTAAAATTATAATTTACGAGAAGGTGCCAATCTACATTGGCTGAGGGAGGTCTTTTATCTGACAATCCCCAATACCTGAGAGGTTCATTGTTTATTCCAATTTTTATCCCTATTTTCAGTGTAACAACTCTGGAAACAGTTTTCTTATCAGAAACTTATAATTCTGGGAATGTGTATACATCCACAGGTAGAATGAGATGGTAAGATGTAAGGAAATTATGTTATTGTTTAGTCATTTCAGTCATGTCCAACTCTTTGTGATCCCATTTGGGGTTTTCTTGGCAAAGATACTGGAGTGGTTTGCCATTTCATTCTCCAGCTCATTTTACAGATGAGGAACCTGAAGGAAACTGGTTAAGTGACTTTCCCAGGGTCACACAGCTAGTAAGTGTCTGAAGCTAGATTTGAACTTAAGAATATGTCTTCCTGACTCCAGGCCCAACATTCTGTCCACTGCAGCACCACCTCACTCCCCAAGGAATTAGAAGATCATATATTTAGAGTTGGAAGGATCCTTAGTGCTCAGTGATTCCAACTCCACAGAGGAAAAAACTTAGCTGTTGAAAGATTACATGATTTGTCTAGGGTCACACATGAGGTGGGATTCAAATCTTAGTCTTCCTTTCCTCTAAGGATTGAAAGGGAAAGGAATCAAAAGTGCCCTTAGGATTAAGTTTCCCCACCAAACAGCAAGGTATGTTTTTCTTGAAAAGAAGTGAGGGAGACTTTTCAACCCACAAACAGCAAAGACAACTTATTAGATCAGTGGGAAAACTCTGTTGGACTTGGGTGATAGAAAGGCATGATCTGGCCCCAGCCCTGGGGTGGTGGAGACTGCTTCTGGAGCTCTGGGCCCACAGATTGTGGGGGGAATCAAGCAGCTGATCAGAGTGAGAGTGCAGGGCTCTCTTTGCTGGCACTGAGGCAGGGTACTCTCACGTTGCCCTGCTTGGATCTGGGTTGCAGTCCAGGGTGGTAGTCCTGGGGTGAGGAGGAGTACAGGTGTGCTAAAGGGCTGTGTGTGTGGCTGTAGAGAGGGAGTACTCCTAACAGTTCCAAGGCAGAAAAGAGTGCTTGAGGTCACTCACAGACTAGAATACAGGCCAGTAGAGGGGTAACACCTCTCCTTGGATCATACCACCTCAGAAGAACTGAAAATTTTACGGGTATCTATAAGAAGCTCAGAAAACAGCAGCGCAAAACCCCTGAAGCTTGGGACAGAGCACTCTCCACTGTGTAAATAGAGTCATACCTTGACAAAGAGCTCAAAAGTCAAGTAATTGGCTGGGAAAATTAGCAGACAGTGTAAAATAATTCAGACTATAGAACTTTATTTTGGCAACAAAGAAGATCAAAACATACAGCCAGAAAAAGTCAACAAAGTCAAATCTCCTACATCCAAAGCCTCCAAGAAAAATATGAATTTGTCTCAGGCCACGGAAGAGCTCAAAAAGGATTTGGAAAACCAAGTAAGAAAAGTAGAGGAAAAAATGGGAAAAGAAATGAGAGGGATGCAAGAAAATTATGAAAAATGAGTCAACAGTTTGCTAAAGGAGACCCAAAAAATGCTGAAGAAAATAACACCTTAAAAAATAGACTAACCCAAATGGCAAAAGAGGTCCAAAAAGCCAATGAGGAGAAGAATGCCTTAAAAAACAGAACTGGCCAGATGGAAAAGGAAGTCCAAAAGATCATTGAAGAAAATCATTCCTTAAAAATTAGAATGGAGCAAGTGGAAGCTGACAACTTTATGAGAGATCAAGAAATTACGAAACAGACCCAAGAGAATGAAAAAATAGAACACAATGTGAAATATCTCATTGGAAAAACCACTGACCTAGAGAAAAGATCCAGAAGAGATAATTTAAAATTATTGGACTAGCTAAAAACCATGATCAAAAAAAGAGCCTAGACATCATCTTTCATGAAATTATCAAGGAAAACTGCCCTGATATTCTAGAACCAGAAGGTAAAATAGAAATTGTAGGAATCCACTGATTGCCTCTTGAAAAAGATTACAAGAAGAAAACTCCTAAGAATATTGTAGCCAAATTCCAGAGTTCCCAGGGCAAGAAGAAAATATTGCAAGCAGCTAGAAAGAACAATTTGAGTATTGTGGAAACATAATCAAGATAACACAAGATCTAGCAGCTGCTACACTAAAGGATTGAAGTGTTTGGAATATGATATTCCAGAGGTCAAAGGAACTAGGATTAAAACCAAGAATCACCTACCCAGCAAAACTAAGTATAATACTTCATGGAAAAATATGGACTTTCAACAAAATAGAGGATTTTCAAGCAATCTTGATGAAAAGACCAAAGCTGAATAGAAAATTTGACTTTCAAATACAAGAGTCAAGAGAAGCATGAAAAGGCAAACAAGAAAGAGAAATCATAAGGGACTTACTAAAGTTGAACTGTTTACATTCCTACAGAGAAAGAGGATATTTGTAACTCATGAGACCTTTCTCAGTAGTAGGGTAGTTGAAAGGAATATGCGTAGATAGATAGATAGATAGATAGATGGATAGACAGATAGATAGAGGGAACAGGTTTAGTTGAATATGAAGAGATGATATCTAAAAAATAAAATCAAGGAGTGAGAGAGGAATATATTGGGAGAAGGAGAAAGGGAGAGATAGAATGGGGTAAATAAAAGAGGCAAGAAAAAGCTGTTATAATAGAAGGGAAGAGGGAGGAGGTGAAAGGGAATGAGTGAACTTTGTTCTCATCCGATTTGGCTTAAGGAGGAATAACATACACTCTCACTTGGGTATCTTACCCTACAGGAAATTAGGGGGAAAGGGCGTAGGGGGTGGGGAATGATAGAAAGGAGGACAGATTGGGGGAAGGGGTAGTCAGAAGCAAACACTTTTGAAAAGGGACAGGGACAAAAGAGAAAATCGAATAAATGGGAAATGGGATAGGATGGAGGGAAATAGTTAGTATTTCACAACATGACTATTAGGGAAGTGTTTTGTATAATGATACATGTATAACCTATATTGAATTGCTTGCCTTCTCAAGGAGGATGGGTGGGAAGGGAAGAAGGGAGAGAATTTGGAACTCAGAGCTCTAAAAGCAAATGTTAAAACTGTTTTTACATACAACTGAGAAATAAGATATACAGGCAATGGGGTATAGAAATCTAAAAAGTAAGAGGAAAGGGAATAAGGCAGGGGATGGAGGTAGGGAATGGGGTGATAGAAGGAAGGGCAGACTGGGGAAAGGAGCAATCAGAATACATGCCATCTTGGGGTGGGGGAGGGGAGGGGAGAGATGGATAGAAAATTTGTAACTCAAAATCTTGTAGAAATGAATGTTAAAAACTAAAACATTTTTTTAAAAATAGAAAAGAAGTGAGAGCAGACCCCTAATTTTAGAGAATTCAGTAATGAAGATGAAAAGGTTAAGCCAAGCACTTTATGCTGTTTTCCAAACCAAGGTCAGGGTCAATCAAAACACTGAATATGATTGCTGAATAAATAACAATAATGATTATAAATACATTCTGACTCATTGACATTTAGACTGTATTAGCATGCTTATTAAGGGATAACCATTCCAAGAGAAATATATCAAGTGTTAAGCTAATGGGATACCCAATCATTTCATCTGTCAGTGAATGAGTGCCCCCAGAAGCATCTCAAGAATTGGAGTGGGGGACAGCAAGCTTCACTGGAATAGGCAGGTCAAGTCTGGTATGAGCATATGAAACTGAGAGGGAGCATGTTTCTGAAATAAAACTTCTGAGATAAGCATAGAAATGGAAAAAAGATGGAGCTTGAGGCACACAAAAAGACACTTGATTAATTTTCACTAGACAAAGTCCATTTTAAAAGTGGGAATGAAGAGGATTGTGAAAGGCTAAAGAAGTAACAGCTGTACTGACCCATTCTTAACACCAACTAGTCTTAGGAGCGTAAGATTTTTGAGGACCGATAGGTAAAGCAATTTGTCAAAACTCACAGGTAAAAACAGAGCTGGGATTGGTCTTCTGACTTGGAATCCACTTCTTTCTCTTTTTAAAAAATTGCCTTTATGATTATGAACTTAATAAATATCAAACAAACATGAACTTTTAATATAGGAAGAAGAAAATAAAGGGTTGAATATGAAGCTATAAACTCCTGCTCAGTAGAGTTTATTTTTTTAAATTAACTTTAGTATGTCAGTAACAAAATTACCCTATTTGTTTGCACCCCTTCCTGGTTTTTCTTCCTTTGTCAAACCACACTGACCAGTTTTCATGAGAATCTAGTAACTTAAATCTTTTGATCCTTCTTTCTAAGAGGAATGACCAATTCCTTCAGTATTTCACTGACAATGAAGTTACTCTAAAATCAGAAAATTCTGTGCACTACAAATCAGCTGCCCTAGTATATACTGTTAAAACTTTAATGGTTCTTCCTTATATGACAAGGTAACAAGAAAGTGAAGAGGGTTGATATGATCTATATGAAGTTGAATTCTGTTTTGTATTGTTCCTAGAACTTTTCCGGAGCAGGATTCTCTGAATCTAAAGTCCTAGCATAAATAAAGTTTAACTATTCAAGACAGTTTCTAAAATAATATTTAGTCTAGTAGATTTGAGCTTCATGCCAACCTCAGGCTACTTATTCCATTAAAATAAGTAAGTGAAAACTATTTATGCTTGCCTGGAGTTCAGATTAAAAACCAAATACATCTGAAATCAAATTAAAACTAAATTTTTACCCTCATAGCCAGGCTTCTTGAGGCTTGCTGTCAATCAGCTGTCCAAGGAATTTTAAAAATGCTTATCAGAGGAATAGAATTCTTGAAGGGCAATGATCTTATTCTGGTGTTTTTTAAATTTATTTTAAAGGCCCATGAAAGTGCTCTTACCAGCTAGAAATAAGTATACTTATTTTTAAGGATAACATTTAAATTCACTAAATTTCAAAAACTAAGTTCCTAGCAACCATTATAAAGACCAGAGAAGGCTTATCTCCTGGAAACTTAATTAGCGTATTCTGTAACACTGATTTAGTAACCTTATGTTTATCATGGGTTAACAACTATGTTGTTAGAGGGAAAATGGGAATTTCCCTGGGTTTTAACTCCTCAATGTACATTTCTGATGATAAGGACTAACACTACTTAAGACAAACATAGCCTAAACAAGATGATTTTATTGGAGATTCATTAAATTTATCTCTATTCCAGTTCCCAATAGGATTATTATATGAGCACTAGATCACAGAACTTAGAATAAGAAAGGACCTTAGAAAGCATCTAATCCAGGAATGAGGAACCTTCAGCCTCGAGGCCACATGTGGCGTTCTAGGTCCTTGGGTGCCACCTTTTGACTGAGTCCAAGTTTTGCAGAACAAATCCTTTTATTAAGGGGATTTGTTCTGTGAAGTTTGGATTCAGTCAAAGGGCCTAGAGGGTCACATGTGGCCTGGAGGCTACAGGTTCCCCACCTCAATCTAATCCAACAATTTGATTTTGCAGATGAGGAAACTGAGACCAAGAGAGTAATTTACCCAAGCTCATATAAGTGGCAGAGCTGGGATTCAAACCCATTTCTTCTGGCTCTGAATCCAGTGCTGTACATATGATGAAAATCAACATAAACACACATACTTTCTACTAGGTTTGATAACTGTGTGTATTTTGCAGGTATTCTCAGGTTTAGTGGCTCTGCAGTAGAGTGGGATACCTTCCTTCCTAGTCTAGCTCATGAAGTTTCAATTCTTACCCTATTTCTTCTTCTTTTCAAATTCTCCTTTAGTTGATTATTCTTTAATTGTAAAGAGTTCTCTCTCATATAAATGAATCAGTCTCTATTCCAAAGTATTTGTTATTAAAGTATTTGTTATTAAAGCTCCAATTGTTCCATTATGGCTGCTTACAACACACCTTTGGCATTTTCACCCAATGCAGATAACTAATGGACCAACATAGATTTATAGATATTTAGGTTTTTATTTTGGAGATTGTGACAAAAACACTTCTACATCATTATGTTTCAGAGTAGAAACCCATATTCATGTTCTTTAAGGAAGAATTTTTGTTGGTGATGGTGAGGGTTTTGTTGTTTTTTGTTTTTAAAGAAAAAACAAAACTGCCAAAATTTAAGATAACCCTTGCCAATTCAATCATGACAAATCCTAGAAAATATAGTCCTAGAATCTAAAACTGATTAAACTTAGAAACTTTTATATTTATCTGGTTGGAACAATGCAGTCAGAAACCCTCAGTTCAAATCCCAACTTTGTTGCTTATCATGAAGGTTACATGGGTCAGGTACAAAACTGGGCCTTGGTTTCCTTGGATGTAGAATGAGAAGTTCTAGATGGTTTCCAAGGTCTTCAGCTCTAGATTTCTGATCTTATAAAATGAAAACTATGGACTTTTTTTTTTCCTAAATGCATTATCACCACCTGGTGGCCAGAATGAAGAATAACAAATGCTAACTATGGGGAGTCTTTTTTTCTAAATTGACTTTATCTGTCAAGCCATTATTTCTTGTTTGTTTGGGGTCTTGATCAACGATTTCATTAGTATAGGGAGTTTTCAGTTTGAAAACTCCTTCTACCCATTCAGATAGACATCTTCTATATAATTTAGAGTCATAGAGAGTAGCCTAGATAACTGAGACATTGGTTCAAGGTCACATAGCTAATATTTGCTAGTATTTAAATGCAAGCTTTACTGATTCGGTGGAAGGCTTTATTCAATTTGCTGTGCCTTTCTGAGTTGAAATTCATAAGATTGCTCATACTCCCGAAATTTGAAAATAACCAAATAATCTACTAGAATAAACTTTTTTTTTTCCTATAATTAGAAACAATCTTAAAGAGGCCTAACTGGTCTCCCTGCCTCTAGGCCTTCCTCTTTCCAATAGACCCTACATGCTACCAGACTAATAGCTCTGAAATACCCCCTTTCATGTGACTCTCTTGCTCAAGAATTCTTTCAAAATACTGATTGAATCAAACATAGATTTCTGAACTTGGTATTCAGTGCCCTCCCTAACCTGGCTTTCTATATCTGACCTTAATTATTATGCCCTATATCACATACCTTCTCCTCCATTCAATACAACCTCATCATAGTCCCCTGAACACAACATACCTGCTCTTGCATCTCACCTTTGCTCATGATGCTTCGCCACCTAGAATGTTTGCCTGTCCCTACCACTGTGCCTCAAAACTCAGCATCCTGCCAGTGAATCTCACCCTTTATTCAAAGGAAATTTCAAGTCCTACTTTCTACATGAAACCTGCCTACCCTCATACTGACCTTTTAATGCTTTATAATACAACCAACTAATTGTCTGTTCTGTGCATTTGGGCAGTTAAGCAAATTGTCCTGATTGTCTGTGATTTGTTTGATGAATTAGTCTCACCTCCCCCAAGAGTGGTGAGATAAAATGAACACTCTCTTTGGAGACAGGAGAAATCTGGATTCAACTCTGTCTCTTATAATTTTGCTGGCTATGGGACTATGCAGTGAATCACATCACTTCTCTGTGACTCAGAGTAAGGCAAGTAAAGTGGGACTTTTTACTGGTTTTTTTTGTTTTGGAATGCTTCTTAGCACTAAGGCAACCAAGTGCCTTTGATTGAGCCTTGCATTTGTTTGCAGAAAGGCCCACACCCTTTTGCTAATTAGGTCATGAGAGATGTGAAGCCCTGGAGATGTGTAGCCCTGGAGATGTGTGAAGCCCTGGAGAGGCGTAAAGCCCTGGAGAGGTGTGCAGTCCTCAGGCCCTGAAAAAGGGTATTTATACTCTGAGGTTAGCATTTTGTTTGGGGCTCACTCATTGGAAGAGTGTTGGTATAGAGACTCTGGGTAGCTGTTAAGGATCCCCCCAGCTTTAAAAACCCTGATGTTGGTGCTTCTCTCTCTGGTAACTGTATGTATTGCTGATGGGGTGCTTGTGCTTGGACCCTAATTCTAACATCACATTTCTCCTCAGCCTCTGCTTAGGTGCCTGTGCCAGAATCCCAATTCCAAAACACATCCAGTTCTCAAAACATATTCTGTCTCAGGCAGTTTCTCTTTAGCTAAAGGGCAGCATGCCCCAACTTATCTCTCCTTCTTCCTTAGTAAGCAGTTATCCCTAATTATAAATTGATTTCCAGATACTGATAATTGACTGTACACTGAGTCATAACCATATTTACTATTTACTGACCTTTCTAACACGTATCCCAGACATAGTATTTTATCTAACTAGACACTAGATGAGAAACCATATAGAAATTCCCCTTTAGCCCCAACCAACAGTGAACTCAGTGATGTTTCACGATAAAAACCACACCCCTAGAGAACTCTGGGTAATATACCTGTGCAGTAGATGTGCATGTTCCTTTAAGAACCAACTACTCCTTAACCATGCCTTAACCACTCCCTAACCCCATCCCAAAACACCTAACTAACATGTTCCCCCTCTTTAATCCCCTAAAAGTTTCTATAAAAATTCCCCCTACACCTCTTTATGGTTGCAGGTTCCCTAAGAACTCTGGTCCTCTGTAAAGCATAATAAATCCTTGCCTCCTTGACTTAAAGAATGCTTGGGTCCTCGAATTCATTCCAGGCAACCTTGCTCTGGGAACTTTGGTTTAGGATCCCTGCATCCCTGGGTTTCTTTTCCCCCTCAACATTGCTATGGTCAGACAACCAGAAGCCCTCTCTGTTGATTTGTGTTTATTTGCTCTGTTTATATAATTTCTGCTTGTGTTTTCTCTGAAGTTCAGGGTGCTGACTTTTTTCCCTTGAACGAAGTGAATGATATATGTATGATTGATTAAAGTGAGACTGTAAACCCCTTTAAGTTACTTTCCTTAGAAAAGCAGATCAAAGAACCTGTGCTAGCAGCCCTCCTATTTGCTGGTGTCATTGACCTTACACAGCCACAGTAGCTGTTGTTATACTCTGTTTTCTCATCTGTAAAATGGGACAATTATACCTGAACTACCTACCTTACAGGGTATTTGTGAAGATCAAACATGATAATTTATGTAAAGTACTTTGCAAAACCTAAAACACTACAGAAATGTTAGATGTTGGCAGGAAAGGGCTTTATAAAATGTTTCGTTTTCTCTTCAACATACAAAGTGCTCAGTATTTTGTAATTAATTGCTCAATAAATACTTGCTGCTTTTAAATTGAGTGGGAGAGAGATTGCAGGTGTGGAACACTGCATATATAAGGCCAATTGATATTTTTATCTCTTTGTTATTTTTTTTTAATTGTATAAGCATTAGCTCTCTGAATGGGGAAAGAGGAGAGATATATTGGGAAATTGATTTAATTGGTGTAGAGAACACTCAGATGAAGAAATTCTACCAATGCAGGTGACATCTCTCTTCAAATTAAACTCTTAGAAAGTTGCCTAGAGCACTGAATGGTTAAGTGACTTAGCCAGGGACATAGTCAGTCAACATGTGTCAGAAAGGGAACTTGAACACAAATCATATAGAGATAAAAAAAGATCAATTTATAATTTTTCAAAATACATTCAATGGGAGAAAATGGAAATAATACTTCTTTTTCTGGAGTAGCAACATACCACTAAGGGCTTGGAAACACTTAAGTTCAAAAATGAAGTTCCAGGTGGTAGTGTTTGCCATGCAGCTAAGATTAAGATGAGTTAATTTCCCTAGGCTCATATTGGGATTCACACATTTTAAAAGTCATGCTCCTTTTGTTGTGTTTTTCAATCAGCCATTATGTACATTAAATTGCTCCCACTTTGCTAACACAGCTTCTAAAGGAAGTACCATTAACATGGATTCTAATTAATGTCAGAAAGTTTGCTCACCCAAACTTCATTCTTCTCTTATCTTTAAATATGGCTCTTCCCTACCCCCCCACCCCCATCATGGTCATGTTTAATTTTAAATTTTCTATTTGTCCAAAAAGACTGGGACCATAATGGTCTAAGTGTCTGAGCAATGACACTGGACTTCCAATCCCCATGTATTTTAGAATTTTCCATTTACCAAACGCCACATTTACTGAGAAAATCTCCTGCACATTTTTGGGGGCAGATATTTTACCTCTGCCCACAGAGGTGAATAAGGACCACTGCCACAAGGGTATCATTTCTCCCCAGCTGAGTCTCTCATAAGTCTTAGTGAGAATAGTCCATTCTTCTAAATACTTTTAGCATACATGGTCATTCACACCTCTTAAGCTGCTTTTTAAAGAAGCTTTCAGGTCTCCCACTGCTAAGTCAAATCAGCCTCTGGAAAGATAAATCATATAAAGATGGGCAGTTGCATATCTTCTCAGTTTTGCCCAGGATGGAACATATATTGGAATAAATATAGTTAAGATTGGCTATGTTTTCTGGATGCTGTCTTTCTAGGCAAAAAGCCCATTGAAGTGAAAGACAAACACTTAGGTGTTTACTGGGAATGCTTCACTAGTACAAAATGAAGAATTGATTCTTTTCAGTCATTTAGCTAATGACACATTTCCAGTCTGTCCTTTCTCTCTACTGCTGTCTCCGGGGCCAGCCCTCAGATAGGGGCCCCTAGAAAAGTCATCCCAGGGTTGAGGCGCTCTGTGAATTAATGCCCATTCAAAATCCAAGCTCATGAGACTGCGCTAATGTGTTTACTTTCACCGGCCAGCCAAAGGACACATTAGTTCAAAACAAAAGGCATTTAATTATATAGCATAGCAAATAAAGTGACAAGCAAAGATCCTTCTCCCCCCGCCCCCCAATACACATGGGATAAATGCTTCTTTGGGTTACCACACAAATATTGAGGAAAGGCAGACACACAGAAAATACATGTGACCAGGGAATATATATAGAAGGCCCACAAATAGGGAACATGGTTAGGAAACACATACGGAGGACACACAGATACGCAATCCATGTGGCCAGTACAGACACATGAGAAGGGCATACATTTACATTTACCTACAACTCACACGTCTAAGGACAGAGATGTACTGATATTCTCCGAGTGTAAAATCTTTGCTGGGGAATCTCTGTTAATCACGTGGTCACAGAGATACTCTTTGTTGCTATTATCCCATGGGTTTTACCTACCTAGACTTTTCAGGTCCAGATGCTACTCTTCAGGTCCAGATGCTACTCTTCATTCCCATTGATTCTAGTGGAGGGGCTAAAGAATATTCTCTTGTAGCACTGAGGACTACAAACTCCAGCTCTTTAAATATATAAGCTTATTTTTGTTTAGTTGTTTTCAGCTGTATCTGACTCTTTGTGGCCTCATTTGGGGTTTTCTTGGCAAAGATACTAAAGTGGTTTGCCACATCCTTTTCCAGCAAACCGAGGTAAACAGCGTTAAGTGACTTGCCTAAGGTCACATAGCTGGCAAGTGTCTGGGGTCACATTTGAACTCAGATCTTCCTGACTCCAGCTCTAGCTCTATGTACACTGCACCACTTAGCTGCCTTACCAAATCTATCTAGCAACTAAATAAAAACTAGCAGAATGCCGCAGGTTAAGGTCAATTCTTTTCTTTTAGCTGAATTTGGCTTGTGCTAATTTAAAGCTCATTGTGCCAAGCAACTATCTCACTTACAGCTAGGAAATACTTTTTTAAAAAAAATTCCTTTTACAATCTTATTTGGGATCTTATATCCCCAAGATTTATCTTGGGAACTTTGCTCCCAAAAACCTATAGGAGCTGTGAGGAGGATGGGAACAATAAAATCCATTTGGATCCTTAGATCATCTTCGATTAGTTTGCAAATGATGATAGATGAAGCAGACAAGGCTCACTTTCTTATCTATCTTTCTGCTGCTCTATCTATCTATCTATCTATCTATCTACACATATATATATATATATATATATATATATATATATATATATATACAGTTTCGTTTTGTTTTATTTTGTTTTTAAGGATATGAAATCCTTTAAAGGATCTGCAATTCCTGCCCTGGTGCAATCCTGAAATCAGAAGAGAGTCTTTAGTCTTTACTCACCAGAGAGGCTTTTCTAAAAACACATATCTAGCAGCATAAAAATGAGTAATTTCATTTAGCATAATGTTGAAATAAAATAGTAGAGATGGTGATGTTCTGAATCCCTGGAATATTAGTAGTATAAAAGGTATAGATTACTTTCTGGGTGGAATATTGATTTTTTTAAAGCTTTTATTAGAAGATGCTGGGATCTTTCAAATTCTTTCTCACTGCAAACTTTGATTATTCATTTTCAGTCTTGGTATGTAAAAATAATAATAAAGGTTTCTAAATCAATTTACAAATATCTAATTTCATCCTTACAAAAGAGTAACATAGCTTAAAAGTGTCTGAGTCAGAATTCGAACTTGTATTTTCCTGACTTAAGGTCCAAGGTTCTATACATTCTACCACCCAGCTGCCTCCATATTATAGTTAAGATGTCCTCGGTTATCACTTCCCTCCTTACCATTTTTCTACAACCTAAGTTTTTTGTGCCACATCCCTCTCATCTGAGAACATGGATAGAAGTAGTACTTCAGTCACTCCTAAATCTCACTTCCTTCATGAAGCTTTTCCTGATTATCAGCCCCTGATTAGAGACCAAATTTGGGGGATTAAGCTTAGACCTCAAAGATCAAGGCCAAAATTGAACTCTTGCTTACCTCAAAGTCCTAGAACTTATTGTCCTTCCCATTCATTTAGCATTTATTGATTCCTATCTTGCATAATACGGTTTGACGTTGGTCCTGTTCTCTGAGGTCCAGGCCTGTTACATTTAACCCCTCTCTCCAGGGTTCTCTGGTGCCCTGGGGGGATTGGAGATCATCTCTGTTCCCTGCTAGAGAGGTACTGATCATGTTTCCTTCATTTTACAGGCCCGGTGATTAACATCCCAGTTCCATTTAGCCACTTGACATCAAGTTAGCTTTTATAAAAGGATATTTGCTTCATAGATTTAACAAAACCAAACTTTTCTTCTGATATTTTAGTAACATGAGGCCCCCTAAGCCATCTTGGTCTCTGGAGAGGGGAGGAGGGTTAGATCTAGAGCTTAGCTTATTTCCTATGTATTAGTCCCACCAAATTCAAGTCCAAAGTCCCACTGGGCTAGTCTCCCAGGCCCTTGTTCCTTAGGGCTTTCTATAAAGCCCTAACTCCTATTGGGCTGGTTATAACACCCAACCTGGATTCCTGGATTCCTGGATTCCCAGATCCCTGCAGTTTGAGCTCCTGTGTCAGACTCTTGGAACGTAGAACTGAAAAAATGACCAGAAAAAAAAAAACCCAAACCCCAGGATAATTGCTTGGGGTCACATGATCTAAAGGGGTGAGAGGTGGCCCTCACTGCTTATCTAATGGTGTCATCTGTTGTGAATGAAGAAGCCCTCCAACTTCAGATGTGAATGAAAGAAAAGTTTTAACTGAGTACTGATAGTTCTACTTATATAGCCAATATAAAGTGACTATTCCTAACCACATGGTAACCGATGTGGAATGTACACAGTGTAATAGCTCTCCCAAAAAGGGGTCTGCCAGTGTTTTCCATATAGGTGATGTCATCTTAGGTTGTCTAGGCATCTACCAACCTCTCCTCCTCCTCCCCATTATCATAATGTGAATTTTAAGGAGAGGGACAGAGATACTCCCAGTTCTTTGACTGAAGAATGATCTGCCCTGATATATGCTGGTAAATGCTTAATAGCTGGTCCTCTGAAAATGAATAACACACTTTAAACTTTAAATTCCATTATTAACATTTTCTCTATCACTTTCTTAAGTCTACACAATCAACAAAACAATCAGGTAAGCCCTAATTTGTATCCCACATGTAAGTTGCTATTAACACTCAAAATTTAACAACTGGCTCCTGTAACAGCAAGCAAAGTGGGATTTTTTTCCTGTTTTTTTCTTTTGGAGTTAAATTTCCATAACACATTAAGTGCTTAATGTAATGTTAATGGAAAAGAATGTTAATGGATAGGGCCTGCTTTGTTCTCTGGCCCATCTCAAACCTGTGGTGCATCCTGAGTCATGTGGAGCCTGAATCACGTGGAGCCTGAGTCACATGGAGCCCAGTATGGGAGGAGCTTGCCCAGCACAAGAAAGATTGGGAAGTGAGAGTGAAGCAAAACTGAGTGAGAGAAGCAACATATGTGGGCAGAGGGAGGAATTTTCTTGGGGGAACTTATTTGTGGGGAGACCTAACAGAAAGAATGTTTGGGATGTTGGTGTTCCCTCTGTTGGTCTGTGTTAATTTCTCAGAAAGAAGCCCTGTCTGTTCATCTGTGTTAATCTCTCTGACAGATGTCCTGTCTGTTGGTCTGTGTTAATCTTTCTAACGGAAGCCCTGTCTGTTTGTCTGTGTTAATTTCTCAGACAGAAGCCCTGTCTGTTGGTTTGTGTTAATTTCTCAGACAGAAGCCCTGTCTTTTGGTCTGTGTTAATCTTTCTAAAAGAAGCTCTGTCTGTTGGTCTGTGTTAATTTCTCAGACAGAAGCTCTGTCTGTTGGTCTTTATGAGTGAATTGAACTGAAGGGCAGAGAACCACCCATGGGAAGGAGGCTTAGTTTAAGTCCCTTTTAAGAGCTGTTAAGGTGAATTGAGATGGTGATGTTGCTAATGTGTGTACGTATTGTTGCAGCCCCGTTAAGGTTTGTTTTCCCAGAGTCAGAAGCTTCAGGTGGGAGCCCCTGGAGCCTATTGTCATACAAGAGTGAGGAGAGCTTGGAGTGGAGCAGTCCCTCTGGGCTGGGACATGGAGCAGGAGAGGAGAGCTGCCTATGTGTGAATCCAGGCAAGAGTCTGGACCAGTCAGCCTACAGAGGAGGAGACATGGGACTTGGAAGTCAACTTCGAGTTAAGATGAAAGAGGACTTTACTTGGAAATTCTGTATTGACTAAGGAGATTGTAACTTACTATGACCTAGGGGTAGATGGTGTGGTGTTTTCTGTTACCCCTTGGGGATGTGTTGTGCTAGGGAAAACTCTAGGCTGGGACCCACTGACTGTGTAAACAAGTATTTTGGGGAATGCTACTGAATGCAATGATATATGCTATGTGCCATATGACATACTGAGTGTTATGATATATATATATATGTATATATATATATATATATATATATATATGAATGAATGATATGTTTTGCTTAAGGATGTTGCTATGAATATTATGATTTGGTTTATTGAACTATGTTATGCTCTGAATAAATATAGAGTTAGTTATACTATGTGATTAGACCCTTAAAATTATTCACAGCAACAGTCCTCGGGTGAGCTGCCATGATTTGCATTACATACATCTCCATACAGCTAGACTCTAACTCTGGACAGTCGTGATTCCAGCACATCCATAGATCTGCCTCTTCTGGGGAATGTTGTCCTCTGACCAAGCTCACAGTTTCTAGAAAGACTCACATGATCTCATCTCTATCACATGCTGCTGGACTTAACCTCTGCTCCTAGGCAGTTTATATATTGCAAAGTTAGGTGTGTGGAGTGTTGGAGAACTAGCACTTCTGGTGTGAGGGTTTGCCAAACCTTTTCCAGGCCACTCATCCACCTTTGACACTTCCACTTTCACCCAACTCTCACCCGTGAGTCTGAGATGCTGAAGCATGCACAGCAGCCATACCCTGGTAAAAAAAAATCTCAGCAGATAAGCCAAATCAGGTTGGGGGAACCAACAGGTGATCCATTGGTAAGTTGGGGGGATGTCTATCTCAAGCTCATGAGTACACATGGAGGGGACACATGGGATGGCTGGATGAAAACAATTTGTTTCAATGGCCACGAAGGCAGCTGAAGCAGATGCTGTGCAGCACTTAGATCCTGGTCAGACATCAAAGACACCAAGGTCATCCACTACATCCCAGGGCATCACCAATCACCTTGACTTTTGTCTTGTCACTGGACTTCAATGACTCAGGAAAAGAGATTAAGGCTGAGGACTTTGTGCAATTCAACCTCACTTCAATCCGATTCACTCACAGTCAGGGCATCAACCCTTGATGTTGTTGGTCCTCTTTGAAAACGAAGAATGAACAACAGCAATAATATTGCAGATTATTGCCAATCTGCAGTGGGAGAAAGAATTTCCTCCCTGGGAACTTTATATACCAATGGAATCATAGATCCAATCTAAAAATAAAAAATGTGAGTTACCTTTTCAAATCTATATGTCTCACCCGACCTCCCTCTGGACTTTAATCAGGAAGACAGGATACCATCACATTTCTGGGTAAGCTGATAGTTTGACAAGTGCTATACAGATGCAAGTCAGTTATTATTATAGTGCCACATTTATATGCAGTTGTTCAAGGAGTGAAATGTTCTAAGTGGGTTTTGTGATTGAAGAGTAAGACCCCAAACTTAAAAACTGTAATCACTTTGGATGGAGTGATTTCTAAAGTGTATTCTGCTATACGCTTTCCTGCCTTCTTAATGTAATGCATTGAATATATTTAACTTTTTCTTTATGGCATAGGACAATCATTAAGAAAATTGACTGTTTTATTACATTTTTATGTAGTGAGGTCTTCAGATGTTAGTGGGATGTTTCTCACTAAGATGGCTTCATCCTACTCTGCTGTTTGAGTCTGGTCATTTTTTTAATGGATTTTTTTCTCTCCTTTCTTACTATCAGCTTTCTCTTCTTGCTGTGATGAGAGAAGTAGGAGTGGAGGGAGAATGCTTCAGTGTGTGTGTGTGTGTGTGTGTGTGTGTGTGTGTGTCTGTCTGTGTGTCTGTGTGTCTGTGTCTGTGTCTGTATGTGTGTCGGTGTCTGTGTTTCTGTGTGTGTGTTGCTTCTGATGTTCCATGATCTGAGAAATCAAGAAACAGCATGAACTAAAAGCAGGCAAGGTAGGCATTTGGCTAGCATGCAATATACAGGGTGGTGCTATTATTTCTTGTTAATAAGCCTCTCACATTTTCAAGGCCAAGAACTTCTCTCTTCACGGAAGTCAAGTATTTTGTGATGAATCAAGTATGATGTAGGCAAGTAGAAGAAATAAGGGGAAATTTGGGAGCAGGGTATGACCATTCCATCTTAGAATTTGTGATAGAGTAAATTAATAATAACACTAAAACCAATATGCATTTTATGCTTTCAGCATGATGCACTTTATGTACATTACCTCATTTGATCCCCAAAACAATTTTCTGAGGTGAGTACAACAAATATTAATCCCATTTTATAGATCAGAAGATTGAGACTCAGAATGGCTATGGGACTAGCTCAAGGTCCCACACTAGTAAACTAACTTCCTAATGCAGGATTCAAACCCAAATCTTTTCTATTTCTAATCCAGTGCTCTACGCACTATATAATATAATATGGGAAAGTAGGCTTGTTCTAGTCTTACAGACACCCCAGATTTTGGTAGAAAAGAGTTCAAATGATTCAGAAAAAGTTTAGGTAGAATCCTATGATAAGTCAGGCAAGGAAGAATGGTAAGCTTCCAAGAACGGATTTTTATAAATACAATCCATCAAAGGTCATTTATTAAGCCCTACTGCTGGGCAGGAGGCATGGGAGAAACATTAAAAAATGAAACAAAAAGGCTTTGTCCTCCAGGAACTTACATTCTTTACGTGTACTTATATGCTCATATACATATATATTTAAGAATATACTTACATACTTATATATACTTACATGTATATTTATATGCATATAAGTATATAATATTTGCATAAAATGAATTCAAGAACATTTTTGCAAAGGAAACATTGGCATCTGGGGTAGGGGGATAAAATAGCATTTGAGCTGAATTTTGAAAGACTTATCTTAAGAGTCCAACATGAATACACACATAACTCATCCAACAACATAGATTTTGAAATGATATAAACATATTACAAAAGCAAGAGAGATATTAGAGGATGAGCATAAAAGTAGCACACTGTTGTGCCTCAATCAAAAAGCAATATTAAGCACCTAGTATGTGCCAGGCACCACGCTGAATGCTGGGAATGCAAAGACAAAGATGAAAAAACCTATAAATTGAATCAGGATTATTAGAGCTCAGACAAAGCTGGGGCTGGGCAGAAATACTAAAGACAACAAAAGCTTTTTTTAAAGCTGTATCGGGGAAAGGAGGAAGATCGTTGGCACAGGGGGATTGTGCAAATATAATGGATGACAAAGAGAAGGCAGAGCTAGTCATCATTTGTTTTCTCTGCCAAGGAGAATACCCTTTGGAGTGGAAAGGACAAAAGCAAACTGCCAAAGAGGAGGGAAGCCCAAGTATCTAGCTATTTTGATGAGTTCCATTCACTAAGCCCAGATGAGCTACATTCCAGAGTCTTGAAAAAAGTGTCTGGTATAATTGTTGAGCCACTGTCAGCAGTCTTTGAAAGATTATAGAAAATAGAAAATCATAACAGGACAAATATTGTCAAAAAAAGAAAAGGAAAGAAAAGAAAGAAAAAGAAAGAAAAGAAAAGAGGAAAGGAAGAAGGTGAAATCTGCAAGCTATACGTCAGGGAATGTAATTTTGTTTCCTGGAAAAATTCTAAAGTGTTTTATTAGTTAGTCAATAAGGACCTACTATGTGCCAGGTTCTGTGTTAAGCACTAGATGGGAACTTAATAGCAAGAAATGAAAGCAGCAATCTGAGGCTTCTTCAAGAAAGAGCATGCCAGATTAATCTAATTTTGTTGTTACTGTTTAGATGAGGGTAAACTTGGATCGTAATCCTGGGACGTCAGATACTCATAGGTAAGCATTAGTCTTATATTGTCCAGAACTAGGCCTTCATGCCACTTTTCTTGTTTACATATGCCCTGTCTCTACCTTTCAATTTGTATTGTCTCCCCCTCCATTAATATATCAAAACCCTTGAGGACAGACTGTTTGGCTTCCTTGTTTTTGTTTCCTTAGCACTTAGCAAAGTGCCTGGTAGAAAGTAAGTGATTAATAGATTATCTACCCCTGATGATCTGTCTGTCTTGCCTTCCTACTTACAAAGACACACAGTGCAGAATGTTCAGCAATTGTTTCAATGTATAAATACTTCATAATGATTCTTTTTCTTAATTTAGATTTTTATGGACTAGTTTTGTTGTTTAATTCAATATTTTCAAAGAGCAAAAATCGATTTTTTTCCCTCTCACAAAACAAAACCCTAGTATACAAATATTCATAGTCAAGCAAAAACAAGCTCTAACATTGACCATTTCCACAAAAAGAGCTGCTAGAAATATTTGTATACATATGGGTCTTTTCCTCTTTGATCTTTTTATAGTAGCAGTAATAGTAGCAGTGATACTTCTGGGTCAAAGGATATGTACACTTTAGTGACTTTTTCAGCACAGTTCTAGGTTGCTTTCCAGAATGGTTGGGCCAGTTCACAACTCTACCAGCAATGCATTAATGTGCCTGTTTTCCTGGTAGCCCCTCCAAAATTTATCATTTTCATTTTTTGTCAACTTTGTCAATTCAACATATGTGAGTACCTCAGAGTTACTTTACTTTGCATTTTGCTAATTATTCCTGCTTTAGAACATTTTTAAAGGCTATTGGCTAATTTGGATTTGAAAATTGACTCTTTATGTCCTTTGACCACTTAACAAATGAAAAATGGCATTAATTTTTATAAATTTGAATTAATTCCTTATCTACCTTGGAAATGGGGCCCTTTCCAGAGAAACTTTCTGCAAAGGCATTTTCTTGGTTCCATTGGGGGTTTTCCCCCTAATTTTAGCTGCATTTGTTTTGTTTGTGAAAAAAAATATTCTATGCAACCAAAATTGCTCATTTTAATTTCTATAATCCCCTCTTTCCCTTGCTCGGTCATGAACTATTTCCCTATCCATAGATATATGAAAGATAATTTCCTACCAATATGGTGGAATGGAAAGAATAATGGACTTGGAGTCAGAAGACTCAACAGACCTAGGTTTGAGTTGTGACACTAATGCTTCTAACTGCATGATCTCAGGAAGTCTCCTAATTTCTCTGGGCTTCAATCTCTTCATCTGTAAACTCAGATGGTAGACTAGGTGATATCTAAGAAGCTTTCCAGCTCTAATATTCTGTGATCTGGCAGAGGGCAGAGGGGAGGGCTGTCCAGGGCAGGACCTAAATGATATACTAATGGCTTGAAAGAGCTGCTCTTCATAGCATTAAAGTAAGATTGCCAACACACACAGAACAAAGGGAAGGTGCTGGAGCAGAATCTATTATGCCTCAGTTGAAGTAAGAAAAAAAAGCAGGTGTAGCAATCCTGATCATAGACAAAGTAAAAGCAAAAATAGACCTAATTAAAAGAGATAAAAAGGAAACTATGTCTTGCTAAAAAGTACCATAGACAATGAAGCAATCAAATTAGAAGAACAAAGAATAGTCTACCCACCAGATCTACAGGAATGGCAAGAATTCATGACCAAACAAGAAACAGAGAGTATTACAATATGTAGAATAGATAATTTTAATCATATTAAATTGAAAAGTTTTGTACCAATGAATCCAACATCAGAAGGAATGCAGAGATCTGGGAAGCAATCTTTACAGCAAATGTCTCTGATAAAGACCTAATTTCTCAAATATATGGAGAACTGAGTCAAATTTATAAAAATGCAAGCCATTCCCCAATTGGTAAATGGTCAAAGGATACAAATAGACTGTTTTCAGATGAAGAAATCAGAAATATCTAAAGGCATGTGAAGAAGTGCTCTAACTCACTTTTGATGAGAGAAATGCAAATTAAAACAACTCAAAGTTACCACCTCATACCTATCACATTGGCTAATATGACAAAAAAAGAAAATGATAAATGTTGGAGAGGACACTAATGCACTGATGGTGGAGGTGAGAACTGATCCAACCATTTTGGAGAGCAATTAAGAACTACATCCAAAGGGCAACCAAACTGTGCCCACTCTTTAATCCAGCAATGCCATTACTAAGTTTATATCCCAAAGAGATCATTAAAAGGGGAAAGGACCTACATGTGCAAAAATATTTATAGCAGACCTATTCATGGTGGCAAAATACTGGAAACTGAGGGGATGCCCATTAGTTGGGGAATGGCTGAACAAGCTGTGGTATATGAATATGATGGAATGCTATCATGCAGTAAGAAATGATGACCAGGCACATTTCAGAAAATCTGGAAAGACTTGTACAAACTGATGCAAAGTGAAATGAGCAGAACCAGAAAAACACTGTATACAATATCAGCAACATCGTGTAATGATCAACTATGAATGACTCAGCTTTTCTCAGCAACACGATGATCTAAGACAAGTATAAAGAACTCATGAAGGAAAATGTTATCCATATCCAGATAAAGAACTGATGGACTCTGGGTGCAGATCCAAGCGTGTTTTTTCACTTCATTCTTTCTTGTGTTTTTTTTCCCCCTCTCTATCTGTTTCCTCCTCCACAACTGTGATACATATGGAAATATGTTTTACATGATCCAGGGATTCAAATGAATTAACAACCGGTTCTCCACAGAACTGAGTCAAGGCACCTCCCCCACCACTGAAGTGGCAGGCGCAGGCCCCACTCCCACTAACAACCCATTCGCCGAACTAAACCTAAAATTAGGTACCAGTTTTACCGAACTGGTCCAAACCAGCTGAATCCCACAACTGAAGCATATATATGAACTATATTAAACTGCCTACCATCTTCAGAAGAGGGGAAGGGAGGGAGAGAGGGAGAAAAGTTTGGAACTCAAAATCTTGAAAAAATGAGTGCTAAAAATTGTCTTGATATGTAATTGGGGGAAAAAATAAAATACTATTTAAAGCAAAAAAAAAGTAAGGTTACCAAATGAAGAAGTGTTCTTTGCCTGGCATCAAACCAGTAAAAGACCACAGAAGCAGAAGATAGCGTAGGTGAGGAACAAAGAGAAGGTCAATTTGGCTATATCATCAAGTATGGGATTAGGGATAACATATAATGAGGTTAAAAAGGTAGGTTAGGGGCAGGTAATAAAGGGCTCTAAAAGCTAAGTGGAGGAGCTTATATTTATTCCTAGTATCAGTAGGAAGCCACTGGGGTTTATTGAGTAGGGAAGTGAAAGGGCCAAATCTGTGCTTAAGGAAAATCACCTCAGCAGTCACATGGAGAATGGGCCAGAGTAGGAAAAAATACAAGTCGAGGAGAGCTATGAGCATCCATTAGCAGTAACCTAGGTAAGAGGTGATGAGGGCCTAAACTTATGTGGTTGACTGTGAGAGAGATGTTGTAGAGGTAGAAACAGCACAACCGATGGGATAAATGGTGGGGTGAAAGACAGTGAAAAATTTAGTATAAAGCTAAAGTTACAAACCTGGGTGATTTCTTCCTTGCTCTTTTAATTTATTAATTAAGTCACCCTTTAAGTTTGCCATGCATTCATTTGGAGCTTGTTGTTGCTTAGTCACGTCCAACACTTCATGACCCCATGGACCATCCTGTCCATGAGGTTTTCTTGGGAAAGATACTGGAGTGGTTTGCCATAACATTCTCCAGCAGAGTAAGACAAGTAGAGGTTAAGTTCCTTCCTCAGGATCACACAGCTAGCGTCTGTGACCTAATTTGAACTCAGGTATTCCTCACTCCAGACCCAGAGCCTTATCAGCTGAGCCACCTAGCTGCCTCCTAGGCAAGTAGAAGTTAAGTGATTTGTCCAAGGTCACATAGCTACTAAGTTTCCATGTAGCACATTGTGAGATGTTGGTCTTTACCTAGTTTCTGCCAGACTTTTCAGTTTTCCCAGCAGTTTTTGTCAAATGTCAAATCCTTACCACAGTAGTTAGGATCTTTGGGTTTATCAAACACTAGATTACCGCGCTCATTGGATTCTTTAATTATCTTTACCAAATTCATGTAACACTGCTTGTAATCCACAAAGAAAATGCCAACATTTTGGTAATGTGAGAAGCATATGATTTTTTTTCCTACTATGGCATTTAGTGCTCTATTTTATAAGCCAGGAATTTGAGGGAAAACATTTATACAGCACGGCAGAAGGCTATTTCTCTGTGGCAGATTAATTTTTTTTTTTTATGACCGAAGATGGTCAGAAGCAAACCCCTTAAATGGACATCAATATGATTTTTAACATGATAAAATATTGCAACAAGATACGTTCAATATTTTCGAGGCAACAAGTAAAACTGTCAAAACTGAAGCTTCACTTTAATTGGATGACTTTTAGCCAGTGTCATACAAAATGGATTACAGAAACCATCAGGGAAAGGGAGAGTCTCATTTACGCTAAACTCTGTTCTGCAGAGTAGGTGCAAGGTAGAAAAGCTGCTACATACAAACCACCACTATGTAGGCTCGTGTTAACTACACTGAAGGGCTGTCGATGCAGCTTAGTAATTAATAAGCTCAAAACCATGAGTCTCCAGGTAGCTCAGAAAGATTAAAAAAAACAAGTCCATCTCTTTCACACACTCCACATTCCAGCCAAACTGGACAACTAATTCTCTCAAATGTCATTTGCCCTTTTCAGCTTCCACACATTTGCACACAGCCCCTGTGTAATTTTATGCCCTCCCTCCTCATTATGGATCGAAATGCTTCTCTACCTTCAAGATTCCACTCAGCTTCCTCCGTACCGTACGGCCTTTGCTGATGTTTCCTGTCCCAATTGAAAGTGTTCTTTTTTTCCTCTAGAACACCTTGGATCTTTCTTCTGCTTCTACTACACTCTTCTTTGAACAGTTACCCCTTCCACATCATGACTCTCCTCATCACAGCTTTGATATATTGCAGGTCGGCATAAGAAATTAAATGAGAATTTTGCAGGACTTTTGTGGAAACTGCAAAGGATATGTGAAGGCCAGCAGATGACACAGAGCCTATGACCAAATACTTAACCCAAGTGTTATAATAAAATACTGTAAATATCCCAGAAAAGAAAAAGAAAAAAATCAGACTTCTTCTCTGGTACAAAGGCAGGGCCAAAAAATTTTAAGCAAATCTTCCAGATTTTCCTCTAACCCCCTCAGTGTGGAAGGGATAACCATAATCTATTTGAACCTATTTGTTCATTAGGTGTTAGTTGATTAAAACTTCTTTGGACTAAAACTTCTTTGCAGGCAGAACCAGACAGTGCTATTGTTCCTCTTTGCAACCCCTATCTTCACTCCCCGCAACACCACCCTCCACCCTGCACCTGACGTGCTCTCATTCATGTAATAAGCAACTAGATACTGATATTTGTTTATTGCTAGCTTTGTTCACTCAGGCAAAAGTGGAAGAACAAACCTACTAGAACGAAGATGGAGATCATCTCAGCACTTAAGGCTACAAAAAAACAGATCTGAAAAATCACCTGGTACAAAGCCCCTTATTTTATGGTTGAGGAAGCTAAATCTTAGAGAAATGAAGGGACTTTTCCAAAGTCAAACAGCTGAGAAGTAGCAGAAATTGGATTTGAAACAGGTCTTCTGCCCCCAAATCCAGGGATTTAAGAACTTGGGAAGCTAGGTGGCACAGCAGATAGAATGCTGGGCCTGGAATCAGGAAGACTCATCTTCCTGAATTCAAATCCAGCCTCAGAAACTTACTAGCTGTGTGACCCTGGGCAAGTCACTTAACCCTGTTTGCCCTAGTTCTCTCATCTACAAAATAAAATGAAGAAGGAAATAAGAAACCACTCCAGTATCTCTGCCAAGGAGACCCAAAATGGGCCATAAAGTGTTGGACATGACTGAAACAACTGAACAACAACAAAAGAGCTTGAAACATGTTCTGTGCTATTTATGAGGAAAATAGCATAGATCTACACTTTTCACTGAAAATTCTATAAATGTTTTAGCTCCAAGTTTGCCAGGCAAAAGCTTTTCCATTCACAGCACCCTTATAATGAGTCAACTAGGCCTCTGAGACCCCTTCTCACTAAAATTCTATTATTCTAAATTTGTTAACTTAGGATAGCACATTTATTTAACATACCTGGCACAGTGGGCTTGGGGTATTTCAAACAAATTGTTCTAGAGAGCAGCTATAGCTCAGCCTTCATTTCCACAGAAGAGTAATCCTCCTCTGGTACACTTAAAAGCAAAGTCAGTCACAGAGCATGTTCCTTTGGTGGGAGCAGTTCCAGCCCAATGAGCTGGGGTCCAGGTTGTGCATCAAGTTTGAAGAGGCCACTTTGATACCTGAAGGTTGGCTTTGAAGACATACGATGACTATACACAGAAAAGAGTTCATCAGTCCATGAGCATTTATTGGGCACCTACTATGAGCCAGGTATTGTTGTAGGTGCTCTGCCCTTTGGGTACCAAAATTCTACTCCCACTACCATTTCCCTCTTGGAAGACACCTCCTCTGCCTTCTTTTCCCTACTCCCTGGAACTCAGTTATGGCAGGAGATGACAGAACCCCAGTATGCTCGTGAATAGAAGCTTTGCAAAGATCATAGATGGTCTGGTCTTACCTCCATTATTTTGTGCAAAATCATTGGTTTGCCTTTGGAGCCTGCCAGTTAGAAACAGGGAACAACAGCCATCAAAGGGACAAGAAAAACTGCTAAATTTAAAGGAGCTATGAGTTGCCTTTTGCAGTCCATAGAGGACTAGAGATCCAAATTGTCGGTAGGGAAGTAGTAGACCCTCCCAAATTTCTAAGGCTGAACCAGAATGCTCTTTGGAGTATACTATATAGACTCAATGGCAGTTGACAGAACCATAAAGACTGAACCCCAAAAGTTTTTCTTGACACCTTTGCAGTATTACTTGAAATAATTCAATTAAAGGATGTCTTTGGAGTCTCACCTAGTTCCATTTAAACAACCACCCTGGGAAGGAGTTGTTGTTGGTGGTGGTGGTGTGTGTGTGTGTGTGTGTGTGTGTGTTAAGATCAGCCCCTGCTATGCAATTTTTAGGCTCAGTGAGTGGCCTAAGGCACTGATAGGTTAGGTGACTGGTCGTATCATACATCCAGTACATATCAAAGGTTGGACTTGAAACCAGGTCTTCCCTACTGCAAGGCCAGCTCTCTAGCCACTATGCCATACTGAGTATGTATCTATTTATCTATATCTATATTGATAGAGAAATATAAATAGATAGATGTGTGTATGTGTAGGCATATGTATGTGTATATATGTATATATGTATGTATGTGTGTGTGTATTCATGAATCTATATATGCATACACATATGAATATATGGTGCATATATTCATCCAGAATTGTTACTGCCTCGGCTTAGGAAACTCCCTTTAGCAGATTTCCAACTATTCCAACACCTATAGTCTTCAAGAGAGTTGCCTGAGGGCACTACAAATTTCAATGTCTTGCTCACATAGCTTCTTTTCCTTCTCCTGCTTCCTCCTCCTTTTGTTCTCCTCCTCCTCCTCTTCTTCCTCATCCTCCTCTTTCATCTCTTTCTTCTTCTCCTTCTCCTCCTCTTTCTTATCCGTCTTCTTTATCTCCTCTGCCTCCTTCTCCTCCTCTCTCTTCATATATGTACATGTGCATGCGTGTGTATATATACTGACTATGATACAATTCCTTGCTAACATCTTTTTTCTCCTATTCTTCCTAGAGTTCTCCATTGGTTACTGTACATGCTGTAACCTCCCAACATCCACTATGCACCCTATGCACCTTATCATTGCTCTCTGTATTATACTGATTTTTAGTTCCTTAGAGACTATTGCATTCTATGCCTCTGTGACATAAGGCAACACCAATAAAATGCTGGTTTCAATAAAAATGAGACTTTGCTTCTGTCGGAAGCCTTGGGGTAATTAAAGAAATTTTGCATTTTTCTGAAGACAATCCAGCCCATTTCATCCTCTTCATTCAACTGGGCCAAACGCACTATCTATCTATGTTATCCCATGGACAAATTCTAGTGGTTGTCAAATTAAATGCATGTTGTAATCTAGTCCACAGGCATTCTTCATTCACTTTTTCTTTCCTGAGTAGATAATCAGGTCAATCTCTTTTGAGTGACTACAGATCTCTTCTAGGAAGCTCTACGATATATTTGATATTTTCTATATAATCAGCAGAATGTCACCTGCAAACAGGAGCAAATGAAGTACCTTACCATCCACAGGGAAGCTCTATTCAACTTAAACTCTATACTGGAACTCCTTCATCATAATGGCAAATATCTTTAGTGTTTTATGTCCCATCTGATGTTTACGGTCAGAGGCTGCTGAACAAGATTATTTCCATTTTTGCATCTTTTAAGGAATCTCAAATTATTTTGATAAATGGGAGACTCTTTGCTATATATACATAAAAATTCAGGCACAATGTTCAATGGAAAATCTTAAAACAGCTATTCAATAGACTGCTTAGATGCATTTTTCAGAGTTGATAGAAATTTATGTTAATTATAAAGGGCTAGGCTAAAAATTTGTTTTTGTCCTCTGTCACTCTAAGAAAAATAGGTCTCCCATGAGCAATATTCTTGAATAATAGACCATCTGATACTTCTTACTATTTTATAATTTCTTAGAATATTGCAATACTATAACTATTATACATGTATTTGTCATATATAATAACTATATATAATATTTATTTCCAGTTTATCATATGGACATTATCTTTTCTGCCTGCAGAACTGATTTTGTTTTTGTCTCTTTTCCTAGCTTTTTTTACTTCTGTAAGAGGTAAAAGTATAGAATGTCATATTATAGCCTAGGTAGTAGAGCATTTGTTTTCTTTTCCATTGACTAATTTGAGACACATAGCCACAAGAAAGCAATTTCTTTTCTATCAACAGAGAAGAGTTCAAAAGGGATATTTGCCTAGCACCCTAAAAGGTAGTAGATGGGAATACTTAAGGAACATGAGCAGCCATAAATCAGATGCATACACTGTAGGACTATCTGTATTATCATTCAGGTGTCACTGAAAGGAGCTGATTTCTCAACATCACATCTATGGACCAGAAATATCTCCCCCTTAAGTCATTAGTATCTCTGGCAATAGGAGGAATAAAGATGGGAATAAAAAGAAACAAACAAAAACTTTAGTAAGAACAAGAAAGCTGACTGATGAGTAAGTATAGGTACATAGTGAGATATATGTTTTCAGATATGGTTAATGTGTGGGTTTCTTTTGCTTGACTATACGTATCTGTTACAAGGGAGAGCTTTTATTTTGGAGGGGGAAAGGAGAAGGAAGTTCCTAAGAAGGTAAAGGCAAGCATAGTAGTTTTGGTACTACTTTGTTAAATTTATTTTATAAATATGTATACTTAAATGTATAAAAATTTATTGCTATATTAAATTATGCAATTTGAAATTTATATATATTTAAAAACCATCATCTATGAATAATAATAATAAAAATGAAAATAATAATAGTATTTACATAGCACTTTAAGGTTTATGTGCACAACAACCCTGAGAGGTAGGTGCTAACATTATTCCCATTTTACAGACAAGGAAACTGAGGCAGTCTGAGGTTAAGTGGCTTGTCAGGATCACACAACTAGTAAATGTCTGGGGCTAGCTTTGAATCCAGTTCTTTCTGACTCTAAGTCCAAGGATCTATTTACTATACTACCTACTTGCTTACAGAATCCCAGTTTCATACGCAATCCTATTTTTTTGTTCTTTGCATTTTGTCAAATTTTGTCAAGTTCTTAATGAAAAGAGAATTTTTTTCAAAAGAACAAAGGAAATTGAGTAGAATTAGCCTGCATTTGGGATGTACAGCACTTTGAATTTCTCAAAGTGCTTTGATCTTACAGCACATCATTCCTTTCTCTTCCCCTTCACTGTCAAATTTCTAGAATGAATAACCTATTCTCACACCTCTGTGGCATCGCCACCAACTCACTGCCTAACCCTATACACTCTGGCTGATACTCTCAGCACTCCATTGAAATTGCCCTCTTCCAAGGACACTGATAACTACCTAGTTAATCAATACAATTAATGCCTTCTTCCAGCTCCTAGATGTCTCTGAAGGTTTTGACCCTTCTGACTATCCTCATCTCTGCTATTCTCTCCTCCTTTAGTTTCTAGAAAACTCCAATATCTGGTTCTGCCTTTTCTGTCTCCTGCTGGTTTCTGGCCTTTTCTCATCCTCCCTTGACATAGGCACTCCGCAAAGATCTGCCCTCTTCTCTTCTTTAAAAACAAATCTTTTTGTGATAGGCATAATAAAAATAAAGATTTCAAAAATAAAATGTATAGGAAGCTATAAACTTCAATTGTATAGCTTATGTTATTCAGTCATTTTTAGCTCCTTTTACAGGTGAGAAAACTGAGGCAAACAGGATTAAGTTGCTTGCCCAAGGTCACACAGCTAGTAAGTGAGTGAAGCCAGAATGGGCCTTCCTGACACCAGCCTCGGCACTCTATCTGCTGCACGACCTAACAGCCTGGTCCTTGTCAGTTGTATCTGACTCTTCATGACCACATTATGAGATTTTCTTGACAAAGATATTAGAGTGGTTTGCCATATCCTTTTCCGGTAGATTAAGGCAAATAGAAGTCAAGTGACTTGCCCAGGGTCACACAGCTAGTAAGTGTCTGAAGCCAAATTTGAACTCAGGTAGATCTTCCTGACTCCAGGCCCAGGGCTCTATCCACTGAGCCACCTAGTTAGTGTATGTTAAATTTAAGATGATGATAACAGAACTACCCTACTGGTCTTTGTCTCCTTCTGAATTTCTTCTTCTCTTCATTACACCAGAGATGGGCTTGAGTCAAACCCAACCCTCAAGGTAAGAAAGGCTTTTACATTTTAAAATGCAAGAGAATTTTATTTACAAATGTAAATACTGTTCTTAATTAAATTAGGCAGTACAAAAATAGTTGGCTGGTCATATTTCACAGACTTCGGATCTGCACCTTCTCCTTCAATGATTTCGTTTATTCTCAAGGCCTCCACTATCTCTTTTATGCAGATTATTACTAAAACTACAAATCCAGGTCAGCCTCCTCACCCAAATTCCAGACTTGCATTTCCAACTGCCTTCTAGACAAAGCCTCCTGGATGTCTCACCCTCAAGTTCCTCGAGGCTAAACTGAACTCTTTCCCCTTAAACTTGCTCCTCCTCTCCAGACTTTCTCATTTTTGTCAGTGGCACCATCATTCTGCCAGTCATATATGCTCGTAACTCTTCCATTCAGCTATAAATTCTGTGAATGCAAAGACAATGTCTTGCCTTTTTATCAGCTCGGCACCAAATACAGGGGTTTGTGTGTATAGTAGATGCTTAGTAGATGTGGTTTAAATGAATGAACAAATGAATGATTGATTGAATGAATGAATGAATAGGCGATTCTAATCAGTTACCAAGTCCTGCCAATTCTATCTAAAGCTCTAACTTGGTCTTGGAGACTGGAGTTTTGCCCAGAATGCTAAACTTAGAGGGAAGTGATAGAACCTGCAGGCTTTTGGCAGTATTGAAACAACAAAACTTAGCAACTAGTTGGCAAGAATAGTTACTTAAAGACAAAAGCCACCACATGTTGGCAGCTGACACTCCAAACTCAAATAGAGTTTTTTTTCATGCCCTGCTGGTTTCCTTCTCTTTCCTCATCCTGCAAGCAGTGTATGAAGACAAGTTTGTGCTACTTGCCCCCTGGCACACACACAAAAAAATGACTAGTTACAGTTCTAAAAATACTCTTGTATTTGTCCCCTTGCTGTTTTCAATGTCATTACCCTATTTTAGGCCCATCTTGCCTCTTGGCTAGATCATTCATTACCTTAGTATTCTAACTGGTTCTCCTGTTGTTCAGTCTAATCTATCCCAACTTACTGTTGCCAGATGATTCTTTTGTATCAAAGGTAAAAACATATCATTCCACTACTTAAAAAAACCTTCAGTGGCTCTCTAGATGAATGAAGTTCAAAATCCTTAGCCTGAAATTTAAAGTTTTTCACAGTCTGGAGAATTCCACCCTTCTTTTGAAGCCTTATTTCATTTTACAGTCTTACCCTCAAATAATCTTGCATCAAATAACATCTTTTCACAATGATACTGTTTTTAAAAATGATTGTAAAAGGCCACCTTTAAGTCCTGTGGCCACTGTGCTTGGTCTATTCAGCATACATCCAGAATTGATGCTTCCTTTCCCATCACAGACTCCCCATGATGCCCCTCATTCCAGTCAGCTCTACTCACCTTGTCTCTAATCAGGTTACTCTGTGCTTAAATCAGAAATGGAAGGATGCTAGAAGCCAGGCATGGGAATGCCTTAACAAAAACTTGAGGGAAGATTAAGGCCTAGGAATCGAGACCCACTCAAGCTATCACACTGGTTTCCCACAGAGAAACCAAAGAGAAGCTGGGATCTAATTTGATAAAACCTTATTTCACATTAGAATTTGAAAGATCACATGTGTTTGTAAATATACCAATATAAATTAAAGAGGCAGATAAACAAAGGAAAACTGATCATTTCTCTTATAGAATAGAAATCATAATGGTACTTTTTAAAAAAATCACTAACTTTGAAAAGGTGCTAGGATTTAAATGCAGTGGGTACAGTCGGTAAATTGCAACAAATTATTCTATGCATCTGGCCAAATTTCTTTTCAATTTTTTTTTAAATTTAGCGTTTACTTTTTCCCCAATTACATGCAAAACTAGTTTTAACATTCACTTTTAAAACTCTAAGTTCCACATTCTCTCCCTTCCTCCCTCCCTCCCTCCCCACCTTATCCCTCATTGAGAATGCAAGCAATTTGATATAGGTTATACATTTGTAATCATATGAAACATATTTCCATACTAGTAAAGTTGTGAAAGAAAACATAGACTTCCAAAAGAAAACCTCAAGAAAAATAAGGCAAAAAAATATGCTTCAATCTTCATTCAGACACCGTCAGTTCTTCCTCTGGGGAAGGACAACATTTTTCATCCTAAGTCATTCAGAGTTGTCTTGGGTCATTGTATTGCTGAGAATAGCTAAGTCATTCACAGTTGATCATCTTACAATATTGCTGTTACTTTGCACACAGTACATTTCACTTTGCATCAGCTCATGTAAATGTTCAAGGTTTTTCAGAGAGCATCCTGCTCATCAGTTCTTATAGCATAATAGTATTCCATTTCAATCACATATTATCATTTGTTCAGCCATTCCCCAATTGATGGTCATCCCCTCAATTTCCAATTTTTTGCCACAGGAAAAGAACTGCTATAAATATTTTTGTGTATATAGGTCCTTTTCCTTTTTGTTTTTTATATCTTTTGGGATACAGACCTAGTGGTGGTATTGCTAGGCCAATGGGTATGCATGGTTTTATAGCCCTTTGGGCATAGTTTCAAATTGCTCTACAGAATGGTTGAATCAGTTCACAACTCTACCAACACTGCATTAATGTCCTGCATCCCATCCAGCATTGCCATTTTCCTTTTCTGTTCTATTAGTGAATCTAATTGGTATGAGGTAGTACCTCATAATTCTTTTAATTTGCATTTCTCCAATCAATAGTGATTTAGAACATTTTTTCATATGGCTATGGATAGCTTTGATTACTTCACCTGAAAACTATTCATATCTTTTGATCATTTATCAATTGGGTGATGGCTCTTATTTTTATAAATCTGACTCAGTACTCTGTATGTTTGAGAAATAAGACATTTATCAGAGAAACTTGCTTCAAAGTTTTTTTCACAGTTACTATTGCTAACTGTATTTCCCTCCATCCTATTCTCCCTCCCCATTTATTCTATTGTCTCTCTCCTTTCACCTTGTCCCTCTTTAAAAGTGTTTTGCTTGTGACTACCCTCCCCCCACCACAATCTGCTCTCCCTTTTATCACCCCACCTCCTTCTCTTATCCCCTTCTTCTCCTATTTTCTTATAGGGTAAGATAAGAGTTCTATATTCAATTGAATGTGCATGTTATTCCTTCTTTGAGTCATTTCTGATGAGAGTAAGGTTCACTCAGCCCTCCCCACCTCTCCTCTCTTCCCCTCCATTGTAAAAGCTTTTTATGCCTCTTTTCATATGAGCTAATTTACCCCCATTCTACCTCTCTCTTTCCCTTTCTCCCAATGCATTCCTCTCTCACTCCTTAATTTTATTTTTTTAGATATCATCCCTTCACATTCAATTCACACCTCTGCCCTCTGTCTATACTTTTAACTGCCCTAATAATGAGAAAGCTCTTATGAGTTACAAGTATCATCTTCTTGCGTATGAACAGAAACAGTTTAATCTTAAGTCCTTTTTGATTTCCTTTTCCTGTTTACCTTTTTTTGCTTCCCTTAAGTCTTGTATTTGAAACTCAAATTTTCTATACAGCTCTAGTCTTTTTATCAAAAATGCTTGAAAGTGTTTTATTTCATTGAATATCAATTTTTTCTCCTGAAGAATTATACTCAGTTTTCTGGGTAGATGATTCTAGCTCTTTTGCCCTCCAGAATATCATATTCCAAGCCCTCTGATCCTATTATCTTGTGTCATCCTGACTGTGGTTCCACAATACTTGAATTGTTTCCTTCTGGCTGCTTGTGATATTTTCTCCTTGACCTGGGAGATCCGGAATGTGACTATAATATTCCTGACAGTTTTCATTTTGGGATCTCATTCAGGAGGTGATTGGTGGGTTTTTTCAATTTCTATTTTACCCTCTGGTTCCAGAATATCAGGGCAGTTTTCCCTGATAATTTCTTGAAAGACAATGTCTAGGCTCTTTTTTGGATCATGGCTTTCAGGTAGTCCAATAATTTTTAAATGACCTCTCCTGAATCTATGTTCCAAGTCAGTTGTTTTCCCAATGAGATATTTCACATTGTCTTCCATTTTTTCATTCTTTTGGGTTTCTTTAAATTATTTCTTGATTTCTCATAAAGTCATTAGCTTCCATTTGCTCAGTTCTAATTTTTAAGGAATTATTTTCTGGGGTAGCTAGGTGGCACAGTGAGTAAAGCAATGGCCCTGGAGTCAGGAGGACCTGAGTTCAAATCAGGCCTCAGACATTTGACACACTTATTAGCTGTGTGACCTTGGGCAAGTCACTTAACCCCAATTGTCCTGCCTTCCCCCTGCAAAAAATAAAATAAAATATTAAAAAAAGGAATTATTTTTTTTCAGTAAGCTTTTGGACCTCCTTTTCCATTTGGCCAATTCCACTTTCAAGGAGTTTTTTCTCAGGGAATTTTTGTGCCTCTTTTTCCTATTTGGCTAATTCTGATTTTCAAGGCATTCATCTCCTCATTGGCTTTTTGTACCTCTTTTACCATTTCACCTACTCTGCTTTTTAAGGTGTTATTTTCTTCAGTATTATTTTGTGTCTCCTTCACTAAGCTGTTCACTCATTTTTCGTGATTTTCTTGCATCATTCTCATTTCTCTTGCCAATTTTTCCTCTACATCTCTTACTTGATTTTCAAAATCCTTTTTTTGTAGTTCTTCCACAGCCTGAGGCTAATTCATATTTTTCTTGGAGGCTTTGGATGTGGAAGCTTTGTCTCTGCTATCTTCTTCTGATTGTGTGTTTTGATGTTCCATGTCACCATAGTAACTTCCTATAGTCAGATTTTTTCTGTTGTTTGCTCATTTTTCCACTCTATTTCTTGACTTTTAGCCCTTTGCTAAAGTCGGTCTCTGCTTCCAACATGGAGAGTACACTGTCCCAAACTTCAGGGTTGTTGTGCATTTGTTTTCAGAGATACTTCTAGGGATCTGTAAGTTTTCAGTTCTTCCAAAGTAGTATCTCTAAGGAGAGATGTGTTTACTACTCTCCTGGCCTTTGCTCTGTTCTGTGAGTGACTATAAGCACTCTTTTCTGTTCTGGAATTGCAAGGAGGGTCCCTGTTCCACTGTGACCTTAAACTTTGGTGTGCTAGTGCTCATCCTGGGACTGCCACCCATGACTGCCACCCCAATCCAAGAATGGGCAAAACAGCAGAGTCCTGCCCCAAGTACTAGCAAAGAGACCCCTGTAATCTTCTTCTGATCAATTGTTCAACCCTCTTAGTCTCTGTGGTTTGAGAGCTCTAGAAGCAGCCACTGCCACTGCTGATTCAGTGTCTCCCAAGGCCTTCTTGTGGTTTGCTGGGGCCCAATCTGAGCTGGTATGGCTTGTGCTAGACTGTGCTCTGGTCTCACCCAGGTATGATAGACCTTTCCTGCCAACTTTCTAAGTTGTCTTTGGTTGGAAAATTATTTCACCCTATCCTTTTGCGGGTGCTGCAGCTCCAGGAATTGTTTCATGGCATTGTTGAAAGCTGGTTGGAGAGGTTTAGGGGAGAGCTCAGGTGAGTTCACTGCCTCTTCTCCATCACCTTGGCTCCACACTCTCCAATATTTCTTTTAATGTTTGCTATAAACTTCTCTCAAGCAGAAAGCTCAAATGAAAAGGCAGGTGTACATTAAGTGGGAATTCAGGTCCCTTACCTTCAGTTTCCCCTGTAGCAAATCCACCTCTGTAATTTATCTTTTTCCATTAGGTAAGGCAATTATGATGAAACACCAGTCATTAGATGTCTGGATTCTAAAAATAGCTGACGGAATGTTTTGTTTGTTCTTGAAATGATCAGCTAATGAGAGTTTAATTTGAAAACACACATACACATAATTACATACATCTATCATCACTGATGTGGGAGCACATGCTATGTTTGAAAATTTGGGCTTTTAATACAGGCTAAAGAAACACAACAATGATGGAAGAAATTCCCCCCTTTTAGTGGCCTTAGGTAGAGCTGCTTGCCTATTTGCAGGGGCATTGGAGGAAGAGAGAAATTCTATTCTACACCATCTGGGCCATGCACCACAAACAGATGCAGAATGCTAAGAAATCAGACGATGTGGAATAGAGGTAATGGGAATGATATGAACCAAGACAAGTCTGCAGCTAACAGATTTATGAAGAAAAACACCTAATCATGGATCTGGTACAATTGGTGACAAGGAGTCTTACCTGAAAGTCAAGGGAACAACTTTTACTTCTTAGTTCTAGTCTATTTCAAGCAATGATTATCTCCTCATTTTGTTTCTCAGAAACAACAAGAAAAATTACCATTAACACTAATAAAGTGCTCATTTCTCCTCCAAAGTTTCTGTTTTTATTTGATAAGGTAGTGACAGGGCTTAAGTTAAAAACAAATAACAAAAAACATAATTGAAGGAGTAGTTATAATCAACTGGATGTTCCAGAGAGCAGAATAATGAAAAATGAATCCCTACTTTAATTTGACATTACTTAGAAAAGATTTTAAATTATTTAACTTTTCACAGCCTGTATTTATCACCAACTGTCACCCAACAAGTACATCCTAGTTCAGAGTAGAAATGCATTGGTTATGCTCTAATTAAAGTCTGGTAAGCCAGAAAGCATTAAATAAGCTGAACTGCCCATGGTTTCCCAGAAGGCAACAAAAAGATTCCCATATAATAACCACTTCTCAGACTGCCTGCATGACTGCCCATTGCCTATGAAACAATAGTCTCTAACAGTGGCACGTGAGACTAATTTTTATTGAGATCATTTGTTGTAAGAAGCACAGGAGGGCTTAATTCTTAACTAAATAATGAATGTGGAATCTATAATTTTTTCAGCTACATTTCTATTTCAGGGAAATCTTGCATCCCAAAGGAGCAATAGAGTAGTCTGATGATGAAGTTCCATTACTGTAAAGTTCTATTCCCTTGAGAGATAATTAAGCATCTGAAAAAATAAAGGGGCTTCACAAAATGGACTTCTGTAGAAATAAGTAATTTCTGGTGACTTTAATTTATAATGGATAATGAAGAAGAAGCAGCCATTGCACATTTTAAAATGGAAGGGAATGATCAAGTGGACCTCTCATCTAATTAACTCCCAATGAAACAAGGCAATAGTGATGAATAAACTCTATATATGGTCTCTCCAACTGCATGTCATAATCTGGGCAATCATTATTTTCCCTCTACTTCATCAAAGATGTGGATGGTCAGGCCAAAGTCATAGGAGGAATCAGATCTCTTCCAGGAAGCTCTGAAATTTTCCAGATGTTGGTGCATTCAGCACAATGCAATCTTCAAACAGGAGAATGTGGAGTTCCTGGCCATCCAAAGAGAATCCCCCATCAACCTGAACCCTGTGCTAGATCTCCTCCATTCCAGTGGCAAACATCTTCCTCTTTTATGCCTCACCTCATGTTTATAACTAGAGAGCCATTGTTATATCTTTCCATGACTCTTGAATGGATAGTCTATACCTTGTTGGAAGAGAGAACACTTAGCACACTACCTAGCACACCATAGAAGTTTAATAAATGCATACTGACATACTGACTTTGAGGTTCTATTTTACTCTAATGAATCATATGTGGGTTTTTTTTCATAATTATCAACAAGCTGAGTGAGACCTGGTGTTATCTATACGTTTCAATTTATTTTTCCTGATAATAAAGATACAGCTCATTGGAGAATATCGCTTGTAAAAGTCTGAGTGGTGCCATCATTAAGGATGCCTCTGATGCATGTATAGACAATTCTAATACAAGGTTGGGAAAGATGAGAAAGTAGGTATATTGGTCAGTAGTTATCAATCACGTTTTTTCAGTAACAATGAAATCTGAAATTTTGCCACATCTCTCCTCCTCTCCACCTGTGAATTGATAACTCAATGCATGCACAATTGTGTCACTTGTCACATGGATCTTCTCTATGTACTTTTGGTCTGGTTTTGCTCCTTTTTCTATCTTTATTCTACTCATTGACCTTTCTGCCTCTACTAGAGTACTTCTAGTATCATGATATTAGAGTCTAAGTGGTATGTTTCTACTGTTACTGATAATGAAAATAGTTACAAAAATCTTTGCAGATTTGTTCAGTTTCCTTCTATTTACTGTCTTTCCATTTTCATCATGTAAATGCCCTTGGTGTGGCTTCACTTTCAATCTTTTATACATCTATATAAAGTTACTATCTAAATATTTCTAAATATCCATTGGCCATTTTTCATTATCAGTAGCCAGTTTAAGAAGTTTAGGAATGAGTTGTTTCAATTCTGTGAAGTATTTTTTATTCATTATTATTCTTTTGTCTAGCTTTATACTAACTTATAATAATTATTAGAACAGGCTACCAAAACTTTTGTACTGCTTAAAGTCAATCAGACCTAGGTTCAAGTTCCACATCTGAAACTTGCTGGCTATGTAATTATGGGAAAGTTCCTCAGACAAATGAGTTGATAATGTACCTCGGTAGAGGGAGTTTTCATTCTAGGAGTTTTCTATGCCAAATAAATCACAAGTTCAGAACTTCACCTCCAGATCAACCAACCTCATTGGCTTCACATCAATTTTGAAGCTATAGTGAGAAATATGTCTAAGGTACCTGCCCTACTGAACACTCAGCTCC